>NC_043707.1:73684824-73783791 GCF_006229205.1 Suricata suricatta
CTATCTGATGAATTCTGATTTGCATTCCTGTACCTCGGCAATTGGGACAACATTCTACTCCTCCTTTCTTTCCACCTCGGCCTTCACATTTGTCGCAAATCACATTCTTTTGCAGAGCTAGTTTTCTTGTTGCACCATTATATAAATCTTCTAAGGTTACGGAGAGCTGATGCACATTTTTACCTCTCCTTTCTCTTTGCATCCTTCCTCCTCCTCCAAAAAACATATCAAAGATGTCCATGGGGGAGCCAAAACCACCACCTGCGCCACCTTCTTTAATTGCTTGCTCTCCTCCTTTGTCATATAATTCCCTTTTCTTGCATCAGAGAGCACTTCATAAGCTTGAGAAATCTGTTTAAACTTCTCTCCTTCATTTGGATTCTTGTCAGGGTGGTACTTCAAAGCCAATTTCCGGTAAGCCTTTTTCAGTTCTTCCTGGGTGGCATTGGGTTTGACCCCCAAAACATCATAGTAAGTAGTTTCTTTCACCATTTTCTACAGCCGGTGAGCGGGCCGAGGCCGGTGTGGGGGAGCGGGAAGCAGTGCGTTGCTGGGCGCAGCTCGGGCAGCGCCGCTCCTCCGCTTTTCGCTGAGCGTTCTGGAAAGTTCCTCCTGAACATTTCTAAATTCAATGTAATCACAATATAAATCCCAACAAATTGTTTTTTGGGGGGGCATAGCATTTGACCAAAGCTTGTTCTAACATTTATACAGATAAGGGCCAAAATAGTTAAGACATTCTTGAAATAGAAAAATAAAATTATAGGATTTATTAACTATAGTATAGTAAGACTTTTAATAAGTTAAAGTAATTTAATTTAATAGTGTAATATTGCCAAATAGATAAATAGACCAATGGAAGCATTCAGAAAAGTCATAAATAGACCTGGGCATATAGAGAGACTTGATTTATGAGAAATGGAGGTACATTTGATTTATGACAAATGGGAAAAAAGAAATTTAAAAAATTGTGTGGAGATCATTGGGTTTTTAAATAATAATAAAAAAAGACTTGGTTTTACTGATACCATGTACAAAAATCATTTCCAGTGAATTGACTGTGTAGATGTGAAAGGCAAAATCAAAGATTACAGAAGATAACATAGTAAAATATTTTCATGAATTTGAGGTATGTACGGATTATAAAAAATAGGACCAAAAAGTGTAAATCATAACTGAAAAGATGAATTTTACTACATTAAAATTAAGAATATATGTTCATCAGAATATATCTTAAGAGAGGTTAAAAAAAGCAAGCCACTGAATGGAAGAAGGTATTTGCAACCTACATAACCTATGTAAGATTTTTAGATCATGTAAGAACTCCTACAAACTTCTAAGAAAAAAACAGAACACTGTATAAACAAATGGGGAACATACTGGAAACGAGGGAGGATGCTATAATACAGGGCTTTGGGATGCTAGAAGCATTCAGTTATTTAACCTGGGTATCAGTTTTACAATAATTACTTTATAATATTTATTAAGCTAGATGTTTATGTTTTATACATTTTCAAATGTATACTATACGATTGAGTTAAAGACATGGTGCCATTATGGCCCTAGGCTAAGAAAGTTTAAAACATCTATCTCAGAACAGGGATGGCCTTGCCTAGTGAGGCTGATGTTCATAACACATAAATAATGCTTCACCCATGTGCACTATTTCTTTGGCTCTGTACTCTGTCAAACAGGCATGGCAGAATCTATTGGACTCTTCAAAGAGAAAACTGAACACTGAGGCCCTTAAAAGTTAAATAGTGTATCTAAATCCACATTGCTAGCAATGGCAAAAGTGGGACTAGAGCTTTCCCCAAATCAAAGTTCAAACAATGGGACAATCCACGTTCGTTAGGATGGCTATTATCCCCAAAATGCAAAATAATAAGTATTGGTGAGGATATTGAGAAGTTGGAACCCTCATGCATTGCTATCTCAGAATGTGAAATGATGTGGCTGCCATGGAAAACAACTTGGTAATTCAAAAAGGTGAATATAGAATTGCTGTATGACCCAGCACTTTCACTCCTGGGTATGTACCCAAAAGAATTGAAAACAAGTACTCAAGCAGATGCAACATTATTCACAACAGCCAAAAGGTGGAAATAACTCAGATATCTACCAGCAGATGAATGGATAAACACCATATGATACATACATACAATGGAATATTATTCAATGTAATAAAAGAATAAAATTGTGACACATGCTACAACATGGACAAAACTTGAAAGCATGCTAATTAAATAAGCCAGACACAAAAGGACAAATAAGTATGATTTCACTTATATGAGGTATCTAGAAAATATCTAGACAAATTCATAGAGACAGAAAGTAGTTTAGTGGTTACCAGGGAATGGGAGGAGGAGGAAATGGGGATTCTGTGGGCAGGGAGGGATTAATGGGCAAGGAGTTTCTGCTTGGGATGAAAACGTTTGGAATTAGATCATGGTGATGGTTACACAACCATTGTGAATGTACTTAAAGCACCGATTTGTACACTTAAAAATGAGAAAACTAGTAACTTCCATGTTATATATCTTCTACCACAATAGAAAATTAAATTTAACATAGGTAAAGTATTATGATGAGCTTCATTTACCTTTGTTCCCCAAACTAGGAAGCTGAATTTATTTTGGGGGTCTCTGGGGTCCTGATCATACTCTAGGTGGAGCTTAAGTTTTCAAGGCTAATTCCCTACCCATCTTGTAATGCTCACATTCCAGAGATCCTCTGTGGTCAGCAGTAAGTTGATACATGACAGACCAACCAATTCTACGTCAAGTAGGAATTAGACAAACACATGTTTTTGTCTATGTGATGGATATGCGAGTTTGTGCACACGTAGCCTCAGAGATGAGGAATGAGGAAACGGGTGAGGTGCTTCTCCTGTGATGTACAAGTTAGCTATTTCTGTACATCAAGAGTAAGCTAGAGTAAAGGTAAAACTGTACTATACATGTACTTTCCTGAGATCTTCTTTTTGCTAAAAACAATCAAATTATATTATTTAATTTCATTGCAAAGAACATTTCAAAAATAATCTTTGATGGTCAGCTAGTGTAGAATCTCCCAAGAGATATTAATGGAGATTTTAAGGCATATAATCCATTGTGTTTCCCTGTAATGCTTTAAAATATCCCACAGCACTTGCTTTAGGGAAACAGTGTTTCTTTCAATGTGATTTCATATGCTTTTTTTAGTTCATGCTGAACTTTTTTTTCTCATAAAAAGTTCTGTTTTAGCCTTTTCTGCCTCTATTAAAAAGATTAGGTTTGTGGATGTATAATCATTTTCTACTTTCTAGGTTATTTTATACTTCACAGTTTTGAAAAAATGAGTATAATCATTGTATCCATTGGTTTTAAAATTGAGATTCACACAGAGAAATGGCTAGAGGTTGATGCACAGGGATTTGAATCCGAGCTCTGCCATTTTCTAGCTGGGTAACGGTGTGCAAGACATCTGACCCCTGTATGCTTCAGTGTATTCTTCTGTAAAGTGAAGCACACAGTAGTACCTACTGTATAGAATTGTTCTGAGAAGTAAGAGAGGTAATATTTGTAAAGCAGTCAGAATAGTGGTGAGCACATAGGAAACACTAAGTATTACATTGGTTAAATAAAATAGTATAGCTGACCCTGGACCTCGTGCTTTTATTTATTTATTTATTTTCATCTGTGAAATGGAGATGGATATGTGAATGTTCCTGTAGTGTCAGTAGTAACTATTGCTCAGAAATTGGTCTAAAGGAAGTTGGTTGAAGTTGTTGTTTACTATGATAATTATCAATATATTCAGAATGAATTTTCAGTAGTAGATAGAATAACTGTCAAACAATACAAAGTAGCAGGTTTTGATCAAACACCTTCTTTTCTTTTGCACCTTTGCCTTAGATGGGAAGGGAGCCTTTTAATGACAGAAGATATCAGATTAATCATCATGATTCCACTAGCTCTTGACATAATTAATCCATATAAATTACCCAAGTGATATTAAGAAAATAATTTATATAATCTGTGATGTGAGAAATCAGTTGTTTCATTATTCATCACCCATTGTGCAATTTTGATTCAATTTGGTTTGTTGTGTATTATTTTACTGCTCTATTAACTTAATGATTTGAGCAATTATTTATCATTTGTGATACTAGGTAATAGATTTAAAGGATATTATTATATAATTCATGATAAAGTGATGTTTATGAATATTATGGAGAATTCTTCCATTTTAATCTGAATGTTATATGCAGCTTCACCATAATGAATTCATGTTCTTCTATAAAATTCATATAACACAAATATAAATGTAACTTTCCATTGACAGAGAGGCATGCTAGTTATCAACATTATTTAATGTAAAGTAGGTAGCTAATAGTACTCTTGGCCATCGGCTTCTTTGTGAATCTCTGGACATGTGATGCTGCTGTTGTTCTAAAGTCAAGTGAAAAAAAATAACTGAGTTGATGCTCTACCATTGTTTATGTTTTCAAAAATTTTAAACTTCCTTCTATTGCCACTTACACTTTTGGAAATTCCTCATAGATGTCTTTATTCTGACTTTATTACCATGTCCTTTTCATCATTACCAAGGCTTATACTTTTAATAGTAATGTTTATGTGCATTTGCTCATGTGGATTTCCGTGCAGATTTCCATTTTTGTCTAGATATATAGATTGGAGTGGCCTAATGCTAATCAAAGTTTTTCCAGAGAGAAACAAATTATACAGGTGCATACTTTTATTTACAATTCCTTATTCTCAAATCTCTGAAAACTAAAAAGAAAGGAAGAGTAAGTAACCTTTTTACTGGGAAATCTGACCTGACCTGAATTGACATGAAGTTATTTATTGTTTTCATTCTGTTTGTGACTATGCATACATTTCAATACAGAAATATCAATGATTTGATTTCAGGATGCTGCCCCATGGCCCCAATGGAGATATTACATTATATATAGTATATATACTATATTGTTCTAAAATCTGGACAATTCATGTATTCTTAAATACATTTGGCTGCAAGGATTACATGTAACCTGTAATCATGATTGTTTTTGGTGTTGTTACCATAAAAACCATATGGTATAGGAATATAAATTTTATAATTATAAATCTTAATCTTTAGTTTTTCTCATAGATTACCTTAGTCCTAATACATAGATGAAATGTTTTAAAATTATAATGAATGGTTCCAACATCCTTGAAACAAACAATTATTGGTAATGTGGCTAGCCAAATTCTCATATCACATATTTTTAAGAAATATTTGACTGGTTTCACACACTATTTATGGAGATTAACAGTGAATTCCAAGTTAACATGAGCCATGTACTTAGTTTCCTAGCGTATGAGAATAATGGCTCTTTATGGGGTGTCTTGGGACACTGAGATCATCCACAGTCAGCTCTTTAAGTAAGGCTTTTTTTTTTCATGAGCACAGTCCCAACCTACCCACACCTCAGTTGGGGAGAGAAAATTTTTTTATGTTGAATGTATTGTTATAGTATTGTTTTTCATGAAGGATATGTAAATTATTAACCACAGAACACTTTATTGAGAGATGTTTATATTAATTTGTTTGTGAAAGCGTAATTTTTTAACTGTCATTTGTAGGTATTTATTACCAGGAAGTACACAATTCTTCATGAGAACACCAACCTACACCTTGAAATACAGTTCACCTGGAATGACTCGCTCCAGTGTTTTGTTTACATCCCGATATGGCCATTTGTGAAACAGAAAGGAAGATCTCCATGGATTATGCATAGCAATTCATTTTTTCCCTCCAATTTAAACATGCAAAGAAAGTGACCATTAAGTGCTGTTTTATGTATATATGACATATATGTGTGAAAATATATACACATGTGCACTCAAATAATACATATATATTTATTATAATATATGAAAGAAGAATTAGCAGAAAACTGGATATAAGACTTAACCTTTCTGGAAATGTAATAAACCATGCTAAAATTGTTTACACAAATACGTGAATGTCTAGAATTTGCTAGGTTTATAATTAATACCTTCCTACTAGAAATGTTATTTTTGCTGCAGAATATATAAAACAATTGATCTTAAAGATCCCATTTCAGTGTTAAATTATTTTCTAGATAATACATCTTTTGACTTGAAAAAGCATTAATAGCATACCTTATTAATTCTCTTATATGTAGTAGCCATTTAAAATGAAAAACAAAGCTAGGAGCCTGGTGTTGCTTGATGATAGGATTACATGTAAAACGGGTTTATCATTCTTACAGCACACTGCAAAGTAGTATAACAATCCCAACCTAAAATTCCCAACATTTTTATTTCTTTATGTGGAAATTTAGCTACTTGTGACGATGTACATTTTCAGTAAGGATCTAGTAGGACCATATAATGATCTAAAATGGAAGACAATCCAGTGGGTTAAAAGTAAACAAAACATAAACTAGCTTTCATTTTTTATGTTTCATTGGGAGTCACACAAAGGAACAGAAAATGACGGTAATAACAAAATCTTTGGAAAATGAATGGGTACATACAGTTAAATACAATTTCTTCTGTTCTTCAGAAGTAGAAGAGTTGACATTTCAAACTCATTTTGGAGTTATAGGATAATGTGTCACACAAGTCTCTCAACGTTGAACCAAGTTACACTGCAAAGTCTAATAAAGAGTTTCACATTGTACCATAGAAAATAATCTAAATTATTGCAAATAGAAGATTTGGATTACTAAATATTATCAGTCATGGATATACCCTTGTGAATTTTCAAAAATCAAAATAAAGCATGAAGTTTTCTTCATGTCTACAGTCATTCTGCATGAATTTCTTAGCAGTTTACTTCCTTTTCTTGCTTACAGTTTCAAAAACAACGGTGAGCTTCAGTTTTCCATAAAAATATCAAAAGCAGTATCATTGACCTGAAACTCCTTAGAAATTGTGATATTCATCTTTTAGAAGTTTGTTTACACTTCTCCCAACAGTCTTATTTTCTCACAGATGCTAATTATTGGCAAAATTTAGGAAAGTTTTACATTTTACTGTCCTAGAAACTATTTTCAGTAAATCAAGAAATGGCCCCAAACCAGGAGAACTCAACAGAGGCAAACTGCCTGTGTTAATTTACAAACTGGATAAATAGCAACCTAAAGTTGTAAGTTAGATACCTTTTGCTTATTTTAAAGCCATATTCTGAGGTTATAATAGGCTAAAATAGGCTTTTTCCTTAAATTATCACCATTTGATTCTTTATGACCACCTAACATCCATATTCTTGCTAGATGCATCCCAAAGAAGAGTTTGCTATTGTCTTTGTGGAAAAAGAGGATGAAGATGTCAGGATAAAGGAAATTATAATTTAACTCTGAGTGTTTGTGACTCCACTTTGCAGATTTCTTAGAATTCATAGTGCAAAAATTGGGATATTACAAATTCATTATAAGAGTGATCAGCAAGTAGGTCTTTTTATGAAGTATTTTTTATCATTTTTCTTTTAAATTCATGCTTTGTCTATGAATGAGACATAATTTCAAGTGTCTGGTATGTGACACCAACCCAGTTTGTTGGTAACTCACCTGCAATCATTTAAATCAAAATGGTTATTTCTTTTGCTAGAACGGATGCTTTGGAACTTCTGTCCTTAGTCATAAAAGACTAAAATTTTTATTTAAAACAAAAAAAGACTAATGTCCAACATGGGGATGAACCCTCTCCCCCTAGAAAACACACACACACACACACACACACACACACACACACACACTCTCTCTCTCTCTCTCTCTTTCTCTCTCTCTCTCTCTCTCTCTTTAAAAACCAAAAATAAGTTAAAACATGTGAAACTACCCAATGAACAAATTTCATTTCTCTAGCTACTTAGAGCTGGCTGTTTTCAAGCACCAGAATTTTATTGCTCACATTTGCTTATTTATACTGATCTAGTTTGATGTGATAAAGTTGTGAATAAGAGCCATGTGCTCATTATTTATATATGCTATGTGGTATACTGTGGACTATGGTTGCTCTAGTGCTTATTCCCTAATGAGAAACTAAGAAGAGAAGATACAGTAGTAAACCCTGAACATCTCTAGAGGCCACAGATATGTTTTAGAGGTATAAAATATTCCTTAGTTTTTATTATAAATTTTTTATTCATAGAGTTAAAACATATTAATATAAGTGATAGTACGGGTCTGATTCTCTCTCTTTCTTCCAGGAGAGGAAATAACTTTATTTGCAAAACTCCAGAAGTTATTCAATATTACCAGTAGTTTTTAATAGGGAATTTGGTTTACTTGAGTTGAAAGTGTATATTTTCATTCTGTTATGAGAAAACATAGCCCTACTCATTCTGTTAATCTAAGATCAGAATGCTTTCCAGAACTGTATATGATTGCAGTGATTTCCAGAATTTTATAAAAAGCACCTTTATTTTAAATCATCTATGAACGTGGTATGAGATTACAGATTTATTTTCACATTAATTATTAAGCATTGTAATTAATTACCATCTGTTTTATGTAATCTGTTGAACAACTGTGATTCATATTTTTATTTATTTTTATTAGCAACAAATTTTATTTTACTGGCATTTCATCTACCTTGCATGTATGAAAATGAAGTTATCACAGGATGAAATATGGAAATAACTTCTGCCAGATGCAAAGATTTATATGTATTTTTTCATATGTCTAAGTTAGGTCTAAATACACAAAAATTGCCTACTAACGCCTCTTCCCTAAAACTAAAATGAACCAAATTCAGACAAACAAAAAAACACTCCAATTTCTTTTCATGTAGTATTTACAAACTAGATGATGGTGGCTTCTAAACATCAAGGATTTCATTCTAGTTCTATTTAATTTGGAAAGCATATGATTATAGAATTTCAAGTTAGGCGTTATTCAACTTGAAATTTCACATTTTAATATAAATTAATCCAAATGCTTTTGTCCTTAGCATGTCAAAGCCATTCTATGTAAAATTATTTTTAAATCTAAACATACACATTATTTGATCTTTTCAGTGTAACAAAAAGTTGATAGTTGCATCAACTCTGTTATTTCTAGGTTTCTATAAAGCACTGATTCATTCTTAAAAGTGTATTCTGTAAAAACTAATAGCAAATACCTCGAGAAGAGTGACAGAACATACCTTTCTTTTCTTTTCTGTAATGCTAATTTACATTTCAAGTCTTAGCTAACCTGGTTTTAAGGGCTAAGCAATAAAAAGTATAACTTCAAATAGTCGTGTTGCTGTGACCTAATGATTTTTGAAAATTGGCTTTTTTCTTTAAATTGAGAAATTTATGTTTTCAAGTTCTGAATTAGTTATCTAAATATTTTGGGTTAATAGTACTTACAAATAAGTTTTAAAAATTGGAAATACATTCATGATGAAAATGTTATTCCCTACACTGCTTTTTCTTTCTTGCTTTTTTCCTTGCTTCTCATCTTCTTCTATGCTTTAAGCTCCCTTTGAAGTTTTGACCTCTGCGTGGACAAGGTCCAGAAAGGATATCTCCTGCCTTTTAAATATTGGTTTTCCTTGTATTGTATGGTGGTGTATTTTTGCCTAAGCAACAGTAAAACTTAGATAAAATGTGTTTAGATCAAGTTCACTTCGTCTGCTGAGATTTTTAAGAACCAAGATTCCATGTCTAAAAAGCACCATTTGAACCAAGATACATGGATACAAATAATAACCTTGCAACCAAAAAGTAGTATATTAAAACTTATTGCACTCTTTGAGATTGCTGCCCTTTTCTGGTGATTTTTTTGCCTTGTCATAAATGTGTGTATAGTATATTGAAGGAAAATGATTCGGGTAACACATTTTGTATTAACTGGGCTGTATTATCTAAGAAGGGCTACATAAAACTTTTATTTTATCCCTACCTACTAACTTGAAAACTGTTGGTGAAATCATTACTCAATAGACTAATATTTTTTAAATAAGAAGGCTTACCTTACAAAACTAATCAGATAATGCTGGTATTTCTCTTTCAAAGGCTAACAATGGTAGTTCTTGGTCCTGAGCTGGTTGGTTCATACCATTAATACTGTACATGCTACAATATTGAATATTAATAGATTTGCTGAAGATTCTGGGTTTCAAGAATAGCTTGAAAGCAATACATTTGCTACCATGAATCATGACTCAAATTCTCCCCATGTGCTTTACTACCTTTGTATGAATGCAAATGTTGTTACAGAAAATATGCTTGAAATGTCAACACAATGTGCAATTAGTGTTGCATTGTCATGCTTCAGCATGTGATATCTGTATGGTGAAGTTATTTCAATTACTATAATAAAAAATGTTTAACATAAGAAAGCTACAACATGTCATCAAATGGTTTTTTCTGTTTTACACATACACACACACACACAGTGTTTTTAGTAGTAGAGGAGACTGGTTCTCAATTAAGCTTTTAGGTGATGAAATATGTTTTCCCAGTAATTTTCTTCTGCTGTGTAGACAGCAATAGCACTATGGGGATAACTTTACCTGCTATTAAAGTCAGGTCGAGTAAACAAAATCGGTGTCAATTCTTCTCCTCGTTAGATGAAAGGCAGACCCTTCTAAAATTTAGAAATGATATTTTTACATGTCTCTAGTATCACTGCTTATAACACAGTATTACTAATCTGAATAGAATTATGTTAGCATCTTAGTAATGAAGTTATTTTTAAGAATCTATAATTTTGCCGTTATTAAAACACCATACTAAGCTTTGGTCAGAAGCATATCCTAGTTTCATCCCCATTCATACCATTGTTCTTTAAGGTGATTATATAGGAAGAAATTTAGAATATTTTTCCTTTAAAGAAAGGAAGCACTTTGCTTAAAAATCCTGTCATGTGATAGGAACTTTACTGTATGAATGCCTTCATTTTTGGAATTGACAACCACATGGTATAAATATTGACTTTTAAAAATATATTTTTGGGGCGCCTGGGTGGCTCAGTCGGTTAAGCCTCCAACTTCGGCTCAGGTCAGATCTCACGTTCGTGGGTTCGAGCCCCGCGTCAGGCTCTGTGCTGACAGCTAGCTCAGAGCCTGGAGCCTGCTTCCGGTTCTGTGTCTCCTTCTCTCTCTGCCCCTCCCCCCCTCATGCCCTGTCTCTGTCTGTATCCAAAATAAATAAAACATTAAAAAAATTTTTTTTAATATATTTTTAAGAAATGTTTAATTATTTTTATGATGTTAAAAGTATTCCATGAATGCCTAAAAAGTTAACTTTTAACTTTTTTTTAAGTGACAGATAAAGTTTGGTATCTCCTTATTTTATCAAATAATTTGCAAGATATATGTATAAATTCAGTTAAATGACCAGAAATCTTTTTAAATTATAAAATAAATCCTGAAATAATTTCCAGTGTAGAAAACTTCATAGAGTGCCTTAAATTTAAAAAGCTCTTTTGCAGAGAGGAAGATAATAGATCTTTAATTTGGAGAGTGTTAATCTCTTCATGATTATTCACGTATGTATAGAATATGGTGACAACAGTGTCTATCATCATGATCATGTAGATTCGTAAAACACTGGGTGTAAAATTTGGGATATGTTTCTCTACTTTCAGGACCTGAGTCCTTAGTATCTTAATATACGTTGAGAGTCTTCAGCAAGAGATTAGAACGTACATCAGTTTCTAAACTAATTTCACTATGGTACCTTTAATTGAAATTCATTTCCTAGGACTAATCTTCTGTTGACCAAACTTCGGAAAACAAAAAAACTAAACCAATTCACTTCTTAGTAAAGTAATCAAGATATTTACATAGTCATTTATCAAATATGCATTGGTGGTACAATTATGAACACTGATATATCTAGTTCAGGAGTTTACTTGAACTTGTCTGTTGAGAATTTGGTCATTTCCAGAGGAATCTTTGAGCCAGGGTTTCAACAGGGATAGCTTGACCTGGGAAAGACGGTCACAGATAAATTACATTAATGGTAAACCTGAGCTGTATTAGACATTTGCAACATAACTGTGATATGCAAAGTGATATAAAATGCTTAAGAATGTAATCAGAATGAGGTCCGAGCTTTTAGAAAAAGATATTAATGATTTCTTGGGTCTAACATGATAAAAGTGTGTCTTTAATGAGATTCTCTTGCCACCCACCAGCAGATAAGAGCTTTGTACATAACACACAATCTATCTAGAATCACTTGCCATTTGAAAGTATCTTCTTACACAAGCAAAAAAGGCCTCTTAGTTTACAACAAATTTCCCTCAAAGCTGGAATTGATTAAAAGTTTGTTGGATTATTTATGAGAGGCAAGATTTATTGAGCCAAATTATCCCTGTGTCTAGGTTTTCCTTAAACAGTATGTTAGACACTTTGGAAGCCTTAAGAATTTTTATCACATTCAGTTCTGTTTGGTCCCATGTGAAATATTGCCAAATTAATCTCCCTCTTAAAAATATAATAAATCTACGACTATTCCCTGTATCTACAGAGTCGTATACTGAATGGTACTATAATGATCTAAACTGAACTGTCCTATATAGTTATCAAAAATGTTGAAATTTTGACTTAGAAAGTAGTGTCTTGACTATTGTATGGAAATGACACCATTTTCCTATTTTTACAGCAAGCTGGTCTTCAGTATTTGACATAGTAATAAAACATACAGTAAGAAAAAGCAAATTCCAAATCTTGTCCTGAGAACAGGTGCAAGTGGACATAAGCCTTCTAAGTACTAAATTGACACTATTGTGACAAAAACTTGCAAGGATGATTCAAAATGATATAAATTTAGCCAAGTTCTGTTATATTATAGATAGACTGTTGCTAGTGTTAGAATAAATAACTTAAAAAGGTCAAGGAACATAATAAAATCCATTATTAAGCCTGCAGTATTCTGTTAGGAGTAAAAATATATCTACACGTTTGTAATATATTTGATTTAAGGGAAAAATATATAACAGCGTATGTGAAAAATCTAGAATATATAAACCTTAATACAATCTAAGAAAATACCATTTCAGTGTATAACTTCATTTTCATTAAAATGATGAAAATGTGAAGTCAGAAAATCACTTAGTCCTTAGGCTAAAAATAGGTAGATCATCAAAACCTAATATCATTTTAGCTTAAATTGGTATTTATTCAGTAAATGTTCTACATTTTTTTGATTCTTTCCAAACTGAAGCAATAGACTTGTCATAAAACATTTAGTACAAATAACGAATAAGTAGATTCCTCAGAAATTAGCTTGATTTTATATTTTAGCCTCAGGTTTCTCATCCAGAGATTACGTATAATTTGCTTTTGACTTTGTTTTTTTCTGACCAGGTCTACATTTCTGCATTTCATCTCATTCAGTTCCACGTTTTCCATGTGAAGCATTGCCACAGTGCCCTCACATTAGGAATGGGAATCAGGGGCACGAGGTAGCTCAGTTGGTTAAGTGCTGACTTTAGCTCAGGTCATGATCTTACAGTTTGTGAGTTCGAGCCCTGTGTTGGGTTCTGTGTTGACAGTTTGGAGCCTGGAGCTTGCTCGGATTCCATGTCTCCCTCTCTGCTCCTCCCCCACTCATGCTCTGTCTGTCTGTCTGTCTCTCTCTTTCTCAAAAATAAATAAACATTAAAAGAAATTTTAAAAAATAGAATGGGAATCATTGCCTACTTTGGTCGTCTTTACTAAAACATTGAGTTCTTATCATACGTGTATGGGAAGAGTAAAGGGAGATCCCACTTCTGGATTGTTATTTATAATTTGGATTCATATTTTTTAGCAATTTGGCTTACAGTCCTAGTGTCCCATTTCTCTGGGCAACAAGTAAATGGTTACTACTTCTCTATCAAGTTCTGTGGCTACTCGGAACCTCTTGAGAATATATACCCTGGAAAAACCATGAGAAAAGCCCACTTCTAGACCTGAAATAGTCTAATATTGATCTTGCTTCTCCCTGCACATGCTAAAAGTTTCCACAGCAGTTTGCAGATCTGACCTAGGCACTTAATTATTAAGTGGGAGTGACAGATTTCTAAAAGATTCCATAGCACTGTAACACCTTGCAAGTAAGCCCAGAGCTTTGGGAAAATGAAGCACCTTACAAAGACTGGAGTCTCTACTATCTTCCTTTGTTTATTATTTCTCATCTGCTTTATTTTTTTACTTTTCCTACATAACAGAAAACACACTGGAATAGGAAGAAGATGATGTGAGTTCCAATCCTGGTTTTGCTGTGAACTTCCTGGGTGGGAGAGAGTTCATTTCCTAAAAATAATAGCAACTTTGTCCACATGAGAGTCTTGTGGTGAGGAAAATAGGAAGCGCTAGTATCTATAGCAAAGTATTGTAAATTCCTCATTGTATATTTAAAAAAACAGTCTCACTGATGACCTGAAGACTCTACTTTGTGATTCTAAATTTTTTTTATGTTTTTAAAATTTATTTTTGAGAGACAGAGAGAGACAGCACAAGCTGGGAAGGGTCAGAGGGAGAGGGAGACACAGAATCTGAAACAGGCTCCAGGCTCTGAGCTAGCTGCCAGCACAGAGCCTGACGCAGGGCTTGAACCCAAGAACCTGAGATCATGACCTGAGCCAAAGCTGGACGCTTAACCTACTGAGCCACCCAGGTGCCCCTACTTTGTGATTCTAAATCAGGAGGGCTATCATTGGGCTTCAGATTCTCCAAGAATGAGACCAAGGAAACTTGTTACTGAGTGGTAATCATCTTCATTCACTCAATAAAAACGTTTTATGGCCCCACTAAATTCCCTCTCAAAATCACAAAGTAAGTTATTTACACAGCTAAGAATTTTAGACAAAATGTAAACCAAAACCCTGTATTTTGTTATTCCCAATAAAGTAAGATGCTGAGTAAAAGAGTGTCCTCAGACACCAGAAGTCCTGGGTTTCAATGACTCTGGGCCTCAGTTTCTTCATGGTAGAGTAGAGCTTTCTCTGCAGTGTTGTAGGGAATTCATTGGAATGTTCTTTGTAGAGTTCTGAGTCTGGTATGGACCTCCCAATAAATGTTTATTATTTTTATTTCCATATGGAACACAATTCTCTTGATATATTTTATTGTATTTATTTATTTTCTTGATATATTTTAGGACTGGGAGCTCCTAAAGCCATCTGGCATCTGGCATCTGGGGCATGCTTCAGGGTCCCCCACTGCACATTTTCCAGCCTTGCTCTCTGCTTTGTTCTTTCTCTTATAGTATGCCAGTTCTGGACAAGGGACAATGTAGTTGTTCACTTCCCAAAAAGTTTCTCTACCACTGAGACCTCTGAGTAAATGCTGAATTGAAGGGTGAATTGAACAATCTGTGAAGAATTAGCCATATTTGTTCTTAGGAAATGGTAACTATAAACATTATAGAATTACCACACATATGCCTCTTCTGAAACAAGAATGTGTAGAGAAAAATCATACTAAATGAAAGATTTTCATTGGCTACTCCTGGTTTTGTTCAGCAGGACCTGATGAGTGTTAGCACCACAAACAACACTATGCCTCCTATCTGCTAAACATCACTGAACTGTGCTCTGAGATAAAAGAGCTCACATTCTTGGTGGGGAGATACATGATCCCTACTAGATAATACTAATGAAGACACATAGCACAATGGAGATATGAGGAGTCCAGGGGAGTCTAGCAGAAGCTATGAGAATGGTGTATAGAAGAACTGGGGTCTGTGTTCCCAGGGAGCAGTTGAGTTGGGTTGAGTTAGGTTGGTCTTGATATGTGAGCAGAATTTCAACATACAGAGCACAAAAAAAATAGGGACTCCAGACCCAGGGATGTCAGAGGAGGTGAGATGGCCTAAACACGGGCATCAGTTAGGATGTTGCTGGAAGAAGAGTGGTAGGTTGGAGGCAAATCACAAAAGCCTTAGGTGCCACTCTTCAGAGTTTGAATTTTACCCTTTACACAGTGGAATCAATGGACATTTTTTATATCAAGTAATGAGCACATGGGGTCTGTATGTTATGATGTTGCCTGTGTTGGCCTTGTGGAGAGGGAGGAAGACAGTAGGCCATGGAGACAGGAGAGTAGGGCATGTGACTGGAGGGCATATAGGTTAGGACAAGCGCCTAAACTTTGGTGGGGTGGGGATAATCCATATTTAAGAGACGTTTCTGAGGAACGATGCTTCAGATTTTTTTAATCAATTTTGTGTGAGGAATGAAAGAGAACAATCAAGGAATTGTCCAAACAGGTGTTCATTGTTGCAAAAATAAAATGTATTTGGTATAAAAAATGATTGTGTGTTTAATATGCAAGCTAAAGGTTGTTCCTTTCAAGCCTGCTTACCTTGGCTATGGCATGTAATTTCATGTTGACAAACATGTATTATCAGCCCTGTGTCAGGGACTATGCTAAATACCAGAGAAACAAATTATTATTAAGATAACACCCTCACTTTCCATGAGCTCAAATTCTAGTACAGGAAAAAAGTCATCTAAACAAATAATTATAATAAAATGTAATTTTTTGTAAGAAATTGTCTAAAATGTTCTATTGCTGTTAGCAGAGAACACCTCTGTGTAATGTGAGGACCTAGCTCTGGTTCCCCAGATGGAATGGCCCCTACAGCAGCAGGAGTAATGAATAATGCAGAAAGCTGAATTGATGTCTAATATTGTAGACTATCAAGAGGCAAAAACAGCTCAAGATCAACTTTCTTTTCACAAAGGACTCCCGGACTTTCTACAGTTTTGTCTTTAATCCAACTGATGAGAGGTATGCACTGTAGTAGCTAAGAGGCAGGATTCAGGAAGTGAACTGCCAGGATTTGAATCTCAGCCCTGTCACTTCCTACCAATCTCCTCGTTAGTGAGTTCCTTAACACCCTGTTTCTCATTTTCCTTATCTGTAAACTGCAGATAGTAATGATAGTCGCAATAGGGTGGTTATGGAGATTGATTTGTGCATTTCTCTTGACATCAATTTGACAAAGTCTTATGCTCATTTTTTATGTAGAGGACCTTCAAAATAGCTGTGCCAGAAGTCAGGTTTTTATTTTATTAAATAAATACATTATTGATTTGGTGCAGTTTTTAAAAAGTCATCTTTATTATATGGTTTCACAGTAAATTCTGATTATATGTTGTATTTAAAACTGATTCTCATATATCTTCAACTTAATGACTTGTAACATTGAAAATTACACTCCCATTGATCGCTCTCCGCAGTCTGATAGCTCTGTCTTTCTATGTTACTGACACAATGATCTTCCTGTCCTTCTGTCAATAATATTAGAAACAGTCTTACATCACTAGATATATTTCCATTTCGAGGGTTTAATGATAAAGAGACAAGTCTTGCTGCTTCAACGATTATATTTTCTCTAACATCTTTTCCTCTAAAATATGCTTTTGTTATTGGTTTTCATCATGAAGAAATACATGGAAAGATTAATTTAAAAGGCACTACTTCTGCCCACGGTGTCTGGTACTGTTTATCAGTTGCTTGCCTGTGCTGTCACTGTCAGTGACATTGTTGGAACCGTTTAACTGCACCGTGGCTCAATTAGTCCCTTGCCATTATTTATATGTAATCATTAATTAATTAATTAATATTATATTCTTTTCAATAAAATAGTCACCTAGAGGTATAACATCTTCAAGTGGGTCCAAGGGGCAGGCAGAACTCACCCAGTAATCACACCTTCCCTTGAGAATCCTCCCCACATACTGAACTGAACCTCATGCAAACACGAGCCACTTGACTGTGCATGAATGGTTCTTTTCAGTGCCTTTGACATACGTGAGCTGCAGAAGCCTGTGATACTTCAGAGGTTATGTTTTCATGTCTTGTGTAGAGGATGCTCTGCTTTGAGGTTTAAACAGCATAACAGTGGTTTCCTGAATTTCTTTCTTTAAATGTACAAATAAGTCTTTCAAAGGAAAGGAAGACTGAAGACTCTTGAGTCTTGCTTCCCAAAGGTGAGTGTACCCCAAGGAGCACACAACGGGCTTGGCTTCTGGAACATCATTTTTAAGTCTTTGTCAAACAAACTTTGGCTTACAAAGTTACATTTCCCAAAGTTTACCCAACGCTATTTGCTGTAGAGAACTGGTTAAAAATATGATTGGTGGGGCACCTAGGTGGCTCAGTCTTTTAAGCATCTGACTCTCGATTTAGGCTAGTCAAGATCCCACAGTTCATGGGATAGAAGCCCGCATGGGGCTTGGTGCTGACAGAGCCGGATACTGCCTCTCCCTCTCTCTCTGCGCCTTCCCTGCTAGTGTGTGCTCGCTCTCTCTCTCAAAATAAATAAACTCGCAAACATATATGATGGAAGAGCTTCTCTGAAAAGAATCTTGATTTGGAGGAGAGGACATGAAGAAATAGTCATAGTGAATAGTTTCTATTCTGACAACAAAATGCTGTGTGTCATTGGGTTTTAAGTGGATTAAAGAGAGAGCAAAAGATGCCCTTTTGTTTCGGATACTGCACTAAATTTGGTAGTATCTTCACTTATACAATGGTTAACATGTAATTATTTCTTCTGAGAGATCCTTTATTCAGTTTTCTCATTCATTGCAACGAGGAAAATTTGCTAATTATATATCAATTATCATTGATCAAAGGGAAAGGTTTTTTTTTTTTTTTGGCATGCTTTTTCACATTTTGGCATTTCTAGTGGTATGCTGGTAAACGTTTAATTACAAGCCCCCCAAACACACACACTCACATACACAGAAACAAGCCCCTAATTTATAGTGTTTGCCAATTTCTATAGTGTAAACACTCCAGCCATGACAGATTTCAACTATCAAAACTATGTCACTGAACATGCAATTGGGAAGTTGTGAACACAGTTAGCTTTTGCAAGCTGGTATCAATTGGCTCCGGTAAATCACTGGTTCTGATTTTTAAATTGGTCATCACCCAAGTTTTTTTTTTCTTTTCTTTTTTTTTTTAAACATTTGAACCTTCTGCTCTTATGTCTATCCACTAAATTTTCTTTTCAAATGGATTGTGGTTTGTTACTGCAAACATGTTAAATCGGTAGAGCACTTACAAGACTGCAATCATGTTTACCTTCTTCCAGTCAATCAGGTTTCAGTGCTGAGTTTCTTTCATAGTTAGTACCTTCCTATTCATTCCCTTTGCTACTTTGTTTATTACAAAATGACATTTCCTGTGAGTCCATAAATGAAAACGTTTGAGTGTATGCTCTAACTGGCTTTTAATTCATGTCAATTTAGAGATGCAGAAGTACTTAACGTAGTTCTAACTGTTCTAAGGTTAGCAATTAGCACTTTAATTTGTGCAAATGGCACTGAAAATGCTGTATCAAAACAAGACTGTTTCCCTTAACAAGAAAACCTTTAAGAAAGTTTAAAAAATCAGTGACAATCAATTTGAACAGTACTACTTTTTCACCAAGAGAGAGCAACATAAGCACACTTTACGAAAATACATTTCCATGGCCATTTTCCACCGTAAGTGGTGGCATCATGTCCATGCTTTATTTAGGAACCTATTACCTTACCTGCCTCTGAACTTGACAGACCAAGTGCAGTGATTAGTTACGAGTATGGCAGTTGATGATCCATTCTGTAAGGATCATATTTTTATCTTCAGGTATTTTCTAGGTACAACATGTTTCTTCTTTATGATTTCACTTATCCATGTTTATGAGTTTCTGAATATTGGCATTGTTTTTCCTGCCAGAAATGATTTTCAACAGGATCTATTCTCTCCAACCGATATAATGAAGATAAGTAAAACTGGAGGAGTTTTAAACTGTGTAAGTGGTGGATTTTTAATTTTTATATTGTTTCAACATGAGTAAGGTGTATCATATCTAACTTTAAGAGAGCTGCTATGTCTGGAGATTTTTTGGGGGAAGATGATAGTACTACTAAGTGTACTTGCAACTCTGAATAAAAACAACTGACACTTGACCATAAAACGGAAGTGTGAAGGTTTCACCATACAAGTGTGTACTTTTAAAGAATTAATTGTGATTAACTTTAAAATTTTTTGCTAGATAGTTTGTGCCTTAAAGTTTTACCTTAAGTATTTTAGGGACACCATTTCCCCTCAAGGTTTTCATACTTCAGTAAAACACCGTCTTTAGATTACAGTAACTAAATATTAAACTTATATTGCTTCCATATAACAGCGGAGTACCTGCAAAACATATCAGTTAAAACTCGATAAGGCCAAATCTTAAAAATGCCAGTGACAAATGATTTATTATACTTATTACATTCATGTTTTATGGATCTTTAGATACTTGTCAACCTCAGGGGGGTCATTTACCAGGCAGAAAAAGAAAAACAAAACAAAACAAGGTCATGACTACAAATAAACGTATTAATTCTGTGCTTTTAGGAAAGTTATTTTCATGTGATTTTAAATTCAGAAAAGTTTTAAAAATTAAAATACATCTGAGGCATTTATTTGTAAGAGGTTTATTTCTTGAAGTCTTTATAGGAAGAAGGTTGTGGATTTTAAAAATGCCATGTAAATATTTGCCTGGTTTCTGTAGCTTGCTCTCAGGAATACTGACGGGCATAAGTAAGTTAGGAATGTTAAATCCACAAGGAGGCATTGCCGTGGGTCTTTGTACCCTTGAGGTCTGGTGCTGCTCTTGTCCTTTCAATATTTAGTTTTAAAAAAACAGTAATTATATCTAAGACCCTGGGTCTAATTCTATACTTGACATAGTTACCTCAGAATATAATGAATTTTTTGTATTCAATAAGCCACCCACTGTTTTTTAAAGCATCCCTAGACCTTTTTCAGGATCCCTAGGTCCCTAGATTAAAGCGTCCCTATATCTCAAATATATATACAGTTAGTGGGTATATGTATATACCAATATATGTGTATATACCATATAACTAAAATAACCATAAAACTGACAAAGTCATAATTTTACAAGTACAATTTAAGGATTATTTTAGATATTTTAAAAAATTCACTTCACAAACAAATTTCACTCAGAGTTCCTTTACACAGAATGCTCCCTTAAAGAATTTAAACTATAGATTAGATGAAAGAAATCTTGAGTTACAGACTTAGAAAAAAAGGCTCAAGCAATCAAGCAATCAAACAGGTATATACTGAGCACATACTGTGTTCCAGGCACTCTTGTAAGAACGAGACATCCCAGTAGAAAAATATCTTTGTGGAAAAATATCTCTGTGAATGAAAGAACATTTCACTCAAAGGTGTCCTGGTATGGTGCAAGACGGTGTGTTGAAGGAACAGAGAAAGGCCAGTGGCTGGCCTGTAATGAATCAGGGAGGGTGGTCAGATGAGGATGGAGGGGAAGGGGCTATTCACATGGGGCTTTCTAGGCCATTTTAAGTTCTGATTTTAAGTTTAGTGGGAAGCCACTGGAAGTTTTAACCAGAGGAGTGATGTGCTGCTATGCCTTTTAAGAAAGATAATTCACACTCCTATATGGAAAATAGATTGTAGTGTGGCAAGAGTGAATAGAAGGTCAGTTGGAAGGCCACTAATGTTGTTGAAGTAAGAAGTGGTGGTAGTTTTGATTATGGTGGGAAAGAGGTCAAGGAAACTGGAACTATTTGGAATATAGTTGGAACATAGAGCAGATGAAACCTGCTCATACTAGGAGTCAGTAAAGAGAAAGCAGCAGTATGTTTTAAGACTAAAAAACATTTTTTTAATGTTTGTTTTTGAGAGAGAGAGAGAGAGAGAGAGAGAGAGAGAGAGAGAGATGGAGTGCGAGCAGGGGACGGGCAGAGAGGGAGACACAGAATCTGAAGCAGGTTCCAGGCTCTTAGCTGTCAGTATAGAGCCGGATACGGGGCTCAAACTCAGGAACTATGAGATCATGACCGAGCTGAAATCGGATGTTTAACTGACCAAGCCATCCAGACGCCCCTGGATGTTTTTAGATTTTTTTTTTTTTATTTGAACATCTGAGTGCTGTTTATTGACATGGGGAGGAACTGTTCTGTGAAGGCTAGGGAATATAGAATTCAGTCTGGGACATGTTAAATGTGATATTCAAGTGGAGGTATTGAGAAGATGGTTGAATATAAAATAGCTACTATTATCATATCCGTTTGCAGGGAGAAGTGAGGCATAGGAAGGTTAAGCAGTTAGCCCAAGGTCGCCAGCTTAGTTTAGTCAGTGGAGCTGGGATCAGAATCCAGGAAGCCTGGCTAACCCAGAGACTAGACTTTTAGCAACTCCACTGTCATTTGGGCACACGGGGTTGGAGATACGCCGGTGTTGGAACGGGCTCACTCGGGAAGAGAAGTTAGGAGGAGAGTAGAAAGACACACCGCCATGCCTGTGTACTCTTACATAAGAGGTGGCGAAGGAGATGAGATAAAGGAGACTAAAAAAAGAGCAGCCACTGGGGACTGAGGAAAACCTGGAATATGACGAGTCATAGGAGCCCAGAGGAGGGGTTATTTCAAGGAGATGAAAGTTCCACGGATGTGGAGGAAGGGGAGCAAAGAGGCGGATTGGTTAACATGGGGCTTTTGGAGACCATCACAAGAACAGTTTGAGTGGAGCCATGGGGAGGGAGCCTGTTGAAATTAGGTTGGACATAACTCTGGGAAACACAAGCACTCACACAGCACTGAGAAGGCGCCTCATGTTGCCATGAATGTGTAATGTGGACAGCGAATTGCACTCCATTCTGGGGCAATAGTATGGAGAGGCCCGACTCTGGAGTCAGACAGACCTGAGCGTTGCTTCCCAGTCTAATAACATTGTTCTGCCACATTAAGCCTTTTACATAATCTCTCTGAGTCTCTCTCTCTTTTTTTTAATCCATAACATTTGTTTCATGCAATTCTTGGAAAAAGCTGTTGTTTACTTCCTTGCTTTTCTTTTTGTAAAATGCTTTTCTCTTTACCTGAAACCTGTTGAAATCTCTACCTGCCCCTAACATTCTCCTGAATAACGTCCTCAGTACTTTGTGGTAAGGCTGATAGATCTTTATAAAGTTGCATGAAAACCTTTTTTTGTGATTACTCACCTGCTTTCCTTCTATTAACTTATGTGCTCACTAATTAAAACAAGGTTCTTCTCTTTGCATTTTTGATCTGTAAGCACCTATCAGAGTGTGTGGCACAGAGTATGTACTCCGGTTCAGTCGGGCTCTGTGGGTTCAGCCCGAAGCCACACCCACCAATTGCGCAAGCGCGCAATTCACTACCACGACCACTCTGAAAGCAGACAAATGACAAAAGAGCCTTAAAACTTACCGACACAGGATCCAGGGAGAAGGTAGCTATCAGAACAAAGGATGGAAGGTCAACACAGAGAGAATTCAAACCTGTGTGTGGCCTCAGAAAAACGGAAAAATCCACAGCTGGAGTTCACAAGCAGATTGGAGGTGAAATTTCCAGGAGAGACGAATTATAATATTCACTCAGTGGTTTGAGCTAAGGCTAAAGCTTAATAATAAAAGTCCCTAGGGGCGCCTGGGTGGCTCACTCATATGAGCTTTGGACTTCATGTCAAAGGTAAAGGTCAAGATCTCAGGGTTTGTGAGATCAAGCCTGACCCCTCCCCCTACAAGTCTTTGTGCTCACAGCATAGAACCTGCTTTGGATTCTGTCTCCCACTCTCTGCCCCTCCCCTTCTCAGGCGTGGGTGTCACGCGCATGCGCTCGCTCTCTCGCTCTCGCTCTCTCGCTCTCGCTCTCTCGCTCTGGCTCTCTGGCTCTCTGGCTCTCTCGCACTCTCGCACTCTCTCACTCTCAAAAATAACTACAAACATCAAAAAGAAAAAAAGAGCCCCAAAATAAGAATGAATGAAGTGAATAATTTGATTTTAGAATATTGGAGTTTCATAAACTAGGGTGCGACTAATATACTTGTGAAACTTGATTTCATTTTGTACCGGAGAGTTAATTATACAGGGGCATGAAGTAGAGTAAAAGCGGTGATTGAGCCAGGTTTGCTGGCATGCTATTTTCTGGGTATTACAGAATTTTTCTTTTTGTTCATAATCCATCCATTTCCTGATTTCTTTTTAAGGGTATTTCTTATTGCTCTCAAATTAAATCGCTTTATCCTGGCTCACATACTATGAAGATAAAAGAAATCGGGTCAAGCCTAATGAAACTCATAGACTAGGACTTTTGCTATCAGACAATAAGTAGAAATTAGAAACGAATGTAATCATCCCTCTTATTTATGGGTTTTTATTATTGTATTTCATAGGGACTGGTTTGGCATAAAATCTAAGCATATATACACACACACACACACACACACACACAGACATACACACACAAAAAGCTCAAAGCTGTAAGTTCAGAAGATAGGGAATGTGTTTTTCTGTCAAGTTCTACTGACATGTAGAGGACAAACATCATATAAAGGCTACATAAATAATAAAGAAAAATTAAGTATAAAAATTGAAATTTAAGGTCACAAAAATCTAACAAGTCTAACAAATAAATGCACCTGCACCAGGAAGAGAGAATAAATATGAAGTTTTATGTGGAGAGGGAGAGAATCAGAAATAGGCCTCAGACATCATACAGATGAGACAAAGAGGGAGAATCAGATTCCCCCTCAGATACAGTGACCTATGTATGAATGCAAAGTTTCACATGCATACTCCCTTTATCTAGAGAAATTGCATAGAAAAAAAAAGAGAATTGCATATAAATATACCAAATAAAAGAGACCATGGACTTCCTAAAGGCAAGGCTTCTTTCCTATTTATCTCCATGTTCTCAGCTTCTAGCACACCAAAGTAGGTTTTTTGTAAATGTTTTTTAAATTGTTGAAAAGACAGAACATGATTATAATGAGTACCATCTCATCTTATACCCTGCAGAACACCTTGCAACTACAGGCATGAATAGACTATATAAACTGTAGTCACTCCTCCAACGACTGTAAGCAATTAACTGAATGTTGAAGGTTTACCACCTGTACTTCAGCCTGTTCTGTTGCTATAGAAAGCAATGGAAGGTAGGAGTCGTCACTTGGAATTGTTGAGGACAGCATTGATAGGTTCTGAAGTGGTCAATACAAATTCATTTCAAAAGACCTTACAGAAAATTTCTCTGAGGCTGACTGGCATACGTGCTTGTGAATATCTAGAGAAATGTGGAATGCATTATCAATGTTTTCTAGGACCTGGTAAATTTGAGGTATTTAATTTTGAAAATGGAGTATTGCCAAATTTAGTATATAGAGTCTCTAAATACCTGTATGGACTTGACTTTGGAATCCCTCATAGTTACACCACTTCTAAATATTTTCCTTCTTCTTGGTTTTCTTTTGATAAGCCAAGAAATCTATTTGACATAGCTTCTAGAAAAGAATTGAGTATTCTTGTTACACTGGTCTTAATATATGAAACCAAAGGAGAAATTGGTTTGAAGCCCAGCTCCCCAGAAAAGCCCACTTTCTCCCTTCTTCAGGTGACAAAAGGGGTCGTAATAGCTGATGTGAATAACTTGTAGTAAGTGGGGTGGAAATTTACCTTGCCTTATTCTTCTTTTTCCAAATTGGCAGGTGTTATTTTTGTTGTTGTTATGCTTGTCTACTAGGTAAGCTGTGATTTATTGTTTTAAGGTGTGCTTAGACCTAATCTTAAGAGAAACAACAAAGAACTGTGGAGTTGTGGCATGGGGTTGCTGCTAGGGGCATTGGGTGAAAGTAATCACTCAATATAATACATATGAAGAAGTTGAGCACAGGTGGCCTCTCCTTTTACTGGGATACTATCCCTTGAAGACGTTGGGACTTTCAAGCGTCCTGAGTTGCTGAAGGGTCAGTGGGAGGGGGTGGATTAGGTACAAAGGATGATTCAGTCTGGGGCTGAACATATAGGCTAGATCGCCAGTTGATAAATAGATTGCAGTGCATAGAAAGTTCCCAGATGGTAATGTAAAGAACTGCTGATGGAATTTCTCAGCATAAGTAATGTGCAGTGGTCCATTGGATGCTCTTAGAATAGGACAGTAACATACTTCTTTATGCCTCTCTGGTGCTGGTAAAGGCTGGACGCTTTCTGGGTGCACTATGTTTTCCATCCCTCTCAGGCGCCCATCCTGGACCTCATCGGTCCCTCCTGCTAGTCACATGCTCCTCTTCCAGCCCTCTGAATTCCTATCTCCTCTGGAGTGCTGTAACCAGGCTCTCTTTTGGTCTTCCTAATTAGTGTTTATGCCATAAACTTTATGTCCTGAGCTTCCTTAATGCTTTGCCTTTTTTATTCCTTGCCCAATTCCCCAAACTATGCTTTTTGAGTTAAAAAATGTATCGTTCTTTTTTATTTTTATTTTTATTTCAAAATAGCCTGGTTCTTGCAAGGAAAAACTTTAGCCTTCAACACTATTGTCTCTGCCATCGGTTTCACAAATGTACTTTAAAATCTAAAAACTGAGCATCAACTGTTTCTTTTCTTTCTCTTTGCATTCCTGTTATAAGAAGGCTGATCTCCCAGAGACAAAGAAGGCTATTCATTATTGAGTGACGGGTACATCAGGATTTCGTGTGGAGCCACCTGTGTAGGGAGAGGGGGCAGCATTCAGGGAGGTCTCGGCTCCCATCACCTGGTGTCATACAAATATGTATTTTCCGTAGTGCAAGACTCAGAGTACCAGGCTCTGGCTGCTTTGAGGCGACTTGCATGTGTGTGTGGTAAAGAGTTAGGGGGAGAGGGCCCATATCAGTGCATTAAGGGCTTATAGTAGCTACAAATGAACCCTGAAAGAAAGATGATGTGAACTTCCAGATGGTATATAAATAGTCAGGAATAAACACAGAGCTAGAATCAGTACCACCTAAGTGAAAATGTTTTGTCCTTTTCTCTAGACATTCCTTGTTCTGCTCTGACTTTAACAAAGCCACAAGTAGGTAGGTGGTGGAGAGGAAGAGAGACTGTGCCCAGCTTATCCTCAACAGGAGCCTGGTGTCAGGTTGGGCCTGAGTTTGTTGGGGGAGGGGAGAAGCTTTGAATGAGATGTGAGATTAAAGCCTTAAATTTAACTGAGCCTTCTGCTGCCTTGAAGTGAGTCATAATTACTGACACGAGACTAATTTTTGTTGTTGTTGCTGAAAATGACCAAAAAGCTCTGGAGCTGCCTGAGGTGTCATGAAGGTATGGGAAAAGGGAATCTGACATGTTGAAAGGCAGCGGTAGGAGGAAAATAACAGCTGCTTCCTGTTTGTACGCATTACGTTCAGTCCTTTTCAATAAACTGGTTACACATCTATTGATTCTTATGTAGTTGTACAGTGACTAATAGCAACCCACACTGCATCTCAATAGCACGAGAGCTAAAAGATAGAGAATCATAGGCAGAGCAGGGAAAGGTTCTGATTTCCCAGCCTATGGAGAGGGATGAATGAGCTGGTCCGTGGGTCGGTGCATTTGTGCCTGGAACCCAGAACTCTCTCCTCCTCCTCAAGTCCCAGGCTGCATTTGTCACAATTGTCTTTTTAACCTCTTTGTCAGCCTAGGTTTTCTGATTTGCTTGGACAAGATCATCTTCACCATCACCTAAGCCCAACTTTGGCTTTGACATTTCTCTTAGCTTCACCACTTGTTTAACAGGCAACCAACCTACCTGGTAGCCCTCCCTTATCTGTGGTTTTGCATTTCCTGGTTTCAGTTACCCAAGGCTTATGAAGAAGATGATCCTCTTTCTGAAAAACCACCTGAAGGTCCATACACCCTACCACCACGTCACTACAAGTGTGGTTATTCACCGCACTTCATCTCATCACGTGAGCATTTTATCATCTCACATCATCACAAGAAGGGTGAGTGCATACAATATGTTATTTTGAGAAAGAGAGACCACATTCACGTAAGTTTTATTACAGTTTATTGTTATAATTGTTCTATTTTATTATTTATTATTGCTGTTAATCTCTGTGCATGATTTATAAGTTTAACTTTATCATAGATATATATATGTAGGAGACAACACAGTATGTATATTGGTACTATCTGTGGTTTCATGCATCCTCTCTGGATAAGGAAGGACTACTACAAATCTATCTCTGCAACAGCCCTCCGAGCATCCCTCTGCAACAGTGATTCTCATTGAACCATTTACTAATTTATTCACAAATATTGATGGGCTCAGTGCAAGTGATAAAGCTCACAGCTGGACAAGGCATGCTTCTTGTTCTGGGCCCTCATGGTTTAGGAAGCAACAGGTTGTATGCCATTCTAATGCAGCGTGATTGAGTGTGCTAATGGAGATATGGTCACAGTGCTATGAAGTCTGGTGAAGTGAATAGCTAACTGCTTAGCAGAATGGAGACAGTTTGTCAAGAGGGGACATTTGAACTGGTCCTTTAAGAATAAAATACAGGGGCACCTGGGTGGCTAGGTAGGTTAAGCGATTGACTCTTGATTTGGCTCATGATCTCACTGAGCCCTGACTCTGGCTCTGTGCTAACAGTGTGAAACCTGCTTGGGATTTTCTCTCTCCCTCTTTCTCTACCCCTCCCCTGTTCATTCTCTGTCTCTCTGTTGTCTCTCTTAAAATAAATAAACAACAACAACAACAACAAAAAGAATAAGATACAAAGAAGTGAAAACAAGGGGAGAAGTCAGCAGCGAGAAGCCACCAAGTAGAGGGAGACCACCAACAAAGGCAGAGAGACGATGAGAGCTGTAAGTAGTTCCTTACACCTGGAGGTGGGAGCAAGGTGGGGAATGACAAGAGATGAGGCTAAAGAGAGACATTTTAACACTTTAGATGATTTCTTTAGAATAA
The DNA here is from genome assembly GCF_006229205.1 of Suricata suricatta. Classification (NCBI taxonomy): domain Eukaryota; kingdom Metazoa; phylum Chordata; class Mammalia; order Carnivora; family Herpestidae; genus Suricata; species Suricata suricatta. Next base: position 73,713,515 of record NC_043707.1, read on the forward strand.
ATTTGAGGATCAAAATGCTAAATGTCATTAGGATTTTTGCCAGAAAGGAAGGGGAGCACAGAGCATGCCAGCAGAGGCTGAATGAGCATTAGTGAACATTGGGAGTGTGTGTGCCGTGCACACATATTTGTGCTGGATGCAGATAAAGCAGGAAAGGTAGGCTCGAGCAGCTTTTGACTAACCTAGTGTGCCATGTCCTTTTAAAAGGCAGTGTGGAGCCCTACATGGTTTTGAAGCAGGCTGGTTAGGAGCATACATATGTTCTAGAAACATGATTCTAGCAATGATGATGAGTGAGATAGCATGCTGTTGTACTCCAGGTGACAGGTAACTGGGACCTGAAGTAGGACTGCGGCAGTGGGTAGGAATTAAGGAGACAATTGAATCAGGCAACTGAAAGTAGCCAAGGCTTCACCCAGCCATTGGCTGAGTTTCCAAATGACCTATGGGTAATGAGACCAAACTTGGGAACCATAGTGCTAATTGTTCTGGCTTTGCCTCTTCCTCTATTTTCTTTTAGATGTAGCTGTGATCCAGTCTAATAATTTAGGCTGTAGTAGTAACTATGAACTACAGTCAACTACAAATGTCTTCTCTGTCCCTGTACCTGTGCCACTACCTTCTCCTGAAATGATCTGTCTCCTCCTTCCCCGTTTCCCCACTTCCTTGCACATCCTTGGAGCACCACCTCAACTGAAATCTGTCATGTAAGGCTTTCCCATATCTCCTCTCCTTCCTCACATGACTCTGCGCTGCCTCCCCAGGGGATGAGTTGGTAATCCTGTCCAGCGCTGGACTTTTCCTCAAACTCCAGAATAATTTACCTATAATTAACTTATGGAACCATCACCTTCTACCTTGTAATAAAGTTATAATGCATATATCTTATCTCTTCTATCAGGCTGTAGACTCCTTAGGAAGGGAATTATGTTTGGCATAGAGTAGTTCCTCAGGTAGTAAATAAGCAGATATCAGTATTCTTTATCAACTCATGATTAAAGAATGGTATGGATATTTTTTACATCTTAATGGGGGAGGTACAACAATTTTAAAAGATATAAAATATAGTCTTTTAATTAAGCCTTCAAGTCTGATCAGTGTGTTTGTATAATTGTGCACAATTGAGGAATATATTTTCTGACATTAAAGTCTAAATATATCAATGCTATTTATGCCTTTATTTTAAGTGGGGATTCATTCTCTTTCAGAGGAAAACTATAATCCTTTCATGTTACGATTCACAAAAATGAGTCCCTTAATTCTGTTCTAGATAGGAGGGAAAATCTCAGAAAAATAATGTTATCAGGTAACTGCATCCATGTTAGCGGGACGTGTTGGAGCTCTCCAGGGAGCACATAGTGGATAGCTTTGCTACTTTCTGGCAGGCATCTTTATTTTTTCCCCTGTATACTAAGTTGCTTGCTTAGGGTTTTACTAGAATGCTAAATTATTTCTAGCAAATTATAAGCAACATGGATGAATGGACATGTAGTATTTCATTTTTGCCTCATTATGCTTTAGATTTGGGATCTCCAGTTTTGGAAATGATAGCTTCAATATATCACTCCATCTTTACATGTACTCATGCTTGAATGCGTCCTGCTTCTCCTCCCATATGGAACGGTGTCAATCATGATGTACAACTGTTAAGATACGTCTTGTGTCTACAGAAAAGTAACCCATAAGTATTTGTTATGGAATAATGTATAAGATTTCAGGAAGACACTAGAGAATTAATCTTGGCCATAAAGAAAGCAAACAAAAACCCGAAAACCTCTGGCATATTTTTAGGTGGAAGGATGTAGTAGGTTATTCCCTTTCCTCAAGGCTCCAGGCTCCCCTCATCGCTCGTCCTGTTCCCTGGGGGCCTGAGGTGTTTGCCGTCATCGTCATCGTCTGGTACCTCAATGTCTTCATTGTAAATAAGACTTAGAGTTGACAGCGTTTTGGAAGAAACAACAAATAAAAATGCCTTGAAAGAGCTTTGTGAGTCTACAGTGCTCTAAATGCTTAATGATAATAATATACAGTAGGGCATCTTCCCTTGAAAACAGCAGGCGTGTTTCCTTACATAATGACCTGACAGATGGGTTATGGTGTCTAATCCCCTTAAACCCCCAAAGCTCTTTGATAGTGGATGTTGTAAAAGGCCAGATTAGAGCACATGCTGCTCTTTTATTGAGCCCTTTCTTTCAGTATCTATGCCATATTCAATTGCTTCCTTCTCTAAGTACTTTATGTGTTAACCTACTACCTGCAGGAACAATTAGGAGCAAAAATAGAGACTAAAGGACAGTGCACTCCAGTAGGAAAAATTAGTTAGTGCTTGTTGTCCCCAATATTAAAAATCCACTTTGGCCTTTACATGTGGCTTTTATCTAAGGTTCTTGCCCTCCTAATTCCTGACTATTAATCTCAAGCTGTGGGTATTTGTTGATGTTGAGCACAGGCTGTGTGTGTGTGTGTGTGTGTGTGTGTGTGTGTGTGTGTGTGTGAGAGAGAGAGAGAGAGAGAGAGAGAGGGAGGGAGAGAGAGAGGGAGGGAGGGAGAGAGAGAGGGAGAGAGAGAGAGGGAGAGAGGGAGAGAGGGAGAGAGGGAGAGAGGGAGAGAAGCAGAGAGGGAGAGAGGGAGAGAGGGAGAGAGAGAGTTTTGTATGTGGTGAGAATGGAGTATTGATATTAATTCTAAACCAGTGAGGCTTGTGGAAATCACAGGCAGTTAAGGATATGTGTGCAGCATTTATGGAAGAGTTGGAGCTTTTAATCTATTCAAAATGAGGAAAGGATGATTAGCACTTGTTCTCCTGTAACCTTAATTCAGCTCTTGAACCTGATTTGGACCGAGAAGTTCTTCTACATTTCCCCTTATTGCTGTGCTTGTCTTTTGAGAATAGCTATTAGAGTTATCAGTTTCTAAAACCTTTGTCACAATTCCTTGACCCAAATTCATCATCTTTCATTAGTTAACAAAGTTTGATTTCTTTGCATGCTGGGAAAAGGATATATTGTTATAAAATCACCCATGGTGTGTAATCTGTGTAATCAAAGAAAAGAAAAAGGAAGAGCAATGATCATTGTTTGTTTGATAACTGAATACAGCTGCAATAAACATTTTAAGGGCACGACGGTACACATGGTGGGTGCACTATCTTAATTTGGGGTGTTTAAAGAAACCAGGATGGTTGTTCAAAGACCTCCGCTCACACACTGGATCCTTCCATCTCGCCTTCTGAAAAATATAACATCTGCACTTGTGTCCACTTCCCCTGCATCTTTATATACTTCCTCTTTTCTAAGACATGGCACAAATATCCCGGATTATCACCCAACTTTATAAAAACAACCTTACCTTGATTCCACCTTTCCTTCATGCTCCATCTTTCTGAATCTCTTTAGAGCAGAACCTCCCCAAAGAGTTCTCCCAAATTGTCATCTCTACTGTCTTCCTATTCTCTCTTTCTACTTCTCTCTCCTTTTATAACTCTCTCTGTCTCTTATTGAGGTGAATCTGAATGTTCCCCATAGGCAGCCAGTCAGTGTTCTGATTTTTCATAGCTAGATTTGTTCTGCCTGCTTCTGGATTTTGTATGAATGGAATAATAAAGTATGTGTTTAGCCATTTTTGCCCAACATGTTTTTGAGATTCTTCCAATTGTTGCTTATATCAATTACCCATTGGTTTTGTTATTGCTCAACAGTAACCCATTGTGGTTATACCATCATTATATCACTTTGTTTGTTTGTACTGTGTCCTTTTGTTGATGGATATTGGCATTGTTTCAATTTTTTGCCCATTATGAACAAGTCAACTATGCACATTCTTGTACAAATATTTTTGTTGGCATATGTTTTTATGTTTGTTAGGTAAACATCTAGGAGAGGAACTGCTAGGTAATGGGGTCGATGTTCATTTAACTGTGTAAGAAACTGCTAATTTTGAAAGTGGGTTGTATTTTTATACTCCTGTCAGAGTGTATGAGAGTTCCATTGCTGCATATTCTCACCAACATATGAGGTTGTCAGTATATTAATTTTAGCTATTCTAGTGTGTGTGAGGTGGTAGGACATTTTGGTTTAAATTTTTGCTTCCCTGATGACCACCTTTCATGTGCTCATTGGCCATTTGCATATCTCTTTTTGTAAATTGTTCAAATCTTTTGCCCATTTTTAAAAATGGGGTTATTTTTCTTTTTATTATTGATTATAGTAGTTCCTTTGATATTGTTTACCAATCTTTTGTTAGATGATTGTATTGCAGTAATTTCTTTCAGTCCTTTGCCTACAGTTTTATCTGCTTAAATGGTATATATTTTTTATAAACGACTCTTGGATATTGAAACTGTCTATTTTATCAACATTTTCTTTATGGTCAGTGTTTCTTTTTGTGTTCAATTTAGGAAACCTTTGCATACTGCAAGGTGATGAAGACGTTCTTTTATGTTTTCTTCTCCAAGAATGAAGCTTTTACATTTAGGTCTATAATCTACCAGAAACTACTTTTGTGTACTGAGTTAAATAGAGGCTGAAGTTTGTTTTTCCAAGAAGATGTCCTATTGTTTCAGTACCATTTGTTGGAAAGATTCTTTTTCTCCCCATTGAATCACTTTGTACTTTGGTTAAAAATCTCAAGGGGTACCTGGATGGCTTGGTTGAACTTCAGACTCTTGATTTTAGCTCAGGTCATGATCTCACAGTTCGTGAGATGGAGCACTGTGTCAGGCTGACAGCATGGAGCCTGCTTGGGATTCTTTCTCCCTCTCTCTCTCTGCCCCACTTCTCTGCTTATGCATGTGCATGCTCGCTCATCTCTCTCTCAAAGAAAAACCCATGTAAAACGTTTTTTTAAATATCTCTTGATCATATATATATATATATATATATATATATATATATCTCCTCAATATCTCTTTTTAGTATTTTGGGGGGTCTGTCCTTACACTAATATCACATGCATTTCACTTTACATTAACTTTATAGTAAAGTCTTGAAATCCAACTCTTTTGATTTCTTTCTTTTTTGATATGGTTTGACTGTTTTAAGTCATTTATATTATAATATAAATATGAACATTTATATGTAAATTTTAATAAAGTTCTTCTGGGGTTTTGAGTGAAATTACATTGATTCTACACATGAATTTAAGCAATTAACAACTTAACATTAGCGAGTCTTCTATAAGCATGGTTTGTCCATCCATTTATTGAGGGTTTCTTTAATATTTCTCAGAAGAATTTGAATTTTCAATGCCTCACTTATTTTTTGTTAAATGTATTGCTAAGCATTATAAATTTCTGGTGCTTTTTAAATGGTAAACTCTTACTTTCTAGTGTTTTGCTAAAAACCCTTTTTTCCAATTTTTTACTACCAGGGTACCAACACATAATTGCATTTATTATCTTGTATCCTAATTTCATAGAGTAGGCTCTTCATCCTTCACATTTCTGCCTGGGATGAGTGCTCTTGTTAGTATTTCCTTTCCTATATAACATGGCTCCTCCATTTCTGGTATTTAATTCATTTGTCGTTGTTTCTGTTCTAAGTATTTTAATTGGTTTTATATTACTGTGATTTTTTAGTTCATCTGTTTGGTGTTGATTGGTAAAGTTAGAGGAATGGTCTCTTGCCCCTTTCTACATCTAAACTAGGAGTGGAGTGGCCCTAATACAGTTTTCATGTCTGTAGGGTCTGGAATGGTCGCTCCTCTTACTAATTTCTTCAGACCACTAGAAGTTTATGAATTATTTTAATTTTTCAAACAACCAAATTTTGATTTTGTTAATTTTCTCTATTATTTGTTTTCTATTTTATTGATTTCTGCTCTGATATTTATTATTTCCTGGGTTTTCATTTGCAGTTTCTTTTATAGCTTCTTAAGGTAGAAGCTTAGATCACATTTTTATACCCTTTTTCTTTCTAATATATGTATTTGAACTTATAAATTTTTCTATATGCAACTTTAGTTGCATCATATAAAATTTGACATATTGTGTTTTTGTTGCCATTTAATGAAATATTTGATTAAAATCTATTTCAATTGAACTAAAACAGTGACTTGTTTTTGGCTCATGAGTTATTTAGAATTATTTTGGCAGTTTGTAGATATTTTTCCGTTATTGATTTATGATTTACTTCTATGAACTTTTAGTCTGCAATTTTTTTTATTTCAATTAAGTCAACTTTGTTATTCAAATCTTCATTATCCTGATGATACTGACAGATATTTTTGTTTATTTATTCTATCAATCCTAAGAGAAGGATGTTAAAAAAAAAAACAACTTTAGATGGTGGAGTACTAGAGAGCTCCGTGCTTCCTTCCTGCATCTCTCAAACAAAGAAGAGCTGAAGCCAAAGGACTCTGAACTGCAAGAGTCTGGGAGTAAAAGAGATAGAGTTCACTAAGCAGATGGCCTCATAGGTCTGTGAACTGAGGAAGATAAAAATGGGCAGGGACATGAGGCACGGAGGGGAGGGAGCCCCTTCTGCAGAGAGACAGAGGGAAGAGAAAGAGCTGCTGGGGAAATCTAGGACTATATCTGGAGAAGAGAAAATCCTCAGCCCAGGACACAGAGGGATCCTATCTAACCACAGGCCTTTCAGAGAGGGAGATCCCATCTCTAACTGTGGAGCTTTCTTTGGGCTGGGTGTCCTGGCCCCAGAATTTTTTTCCGGGATAGATGGTATACAAGGGATGTAGTTGGCATCAGGAGGAACTGGTCCCCCGCCAGGTCCCCTGTTCAATCCCCTGCATGGAAGTGCTTTGGGTTCTAGAAGTTCTCTCCAGGATGGACAGTAGGCAAGAGATGCAGTTGGCATCAGGTGGAACCGGTCTCCTGCTTAGTCTCCTGCTTGGACCCCTGCTAGGAAGCACCCTGGCTAGGTTCCTGGATCCACAAATATATGGTCAATTAATCTTTGACAAAGCAGGAAAGAGTATTCAATGGAAAAACAGACAGCCTCTTTAACAGATAGTCCTGTGAGAACTGGACAGCAACAGGCAGAAGAATGAAACTAGACCACTTTCTTACACCATACACAAAAATAAACTCAAAATGGATGAAAGACCTGAATGTGAGACAGGAAACCATCAAAACCTTAGAGGAAAAAGCAGGAACAACCTCCTTGGCCTCAGCTGAAGCAATTTCTTACTTGACACATCTCCAAAGGCAAGGGAATCAAGAGCAAAAATGAACTATTGGGACCTCATCAAGATAAAAAGCTTCTGCAAGGCAAAGGAAACAATCAAGAAAACTAATAAGCAACTGATGGAATGAGAAAAGATAGTTGCAAATGATATATCGGATAAAGGGCTAGTATCCAAAATCTACAAGGAATTCACCAAACTCCACACCCCAAAAATGAATAATCCAGTGAAGAAATGGGCAGAAGACAGACACTTCTCCCAAGAGGACATCAGATGGCCAACAGACACATGAAATGATGCTCAGCATCACTCATCATCAGGGAAATACAAATCAAAACCACACTGAGATACCACCTAACGCTAGTCAGAGTGGCTAAAATGAGCAAATCAGGAGACTACAGATGCTGGTGAGGATGTGGAGAAATGGTCACCCTCCTGTACTGTTGGTGGGAATGTAAACTGGTGCAGCCGCTCTGGAAAACAGTGTGGAGGTTCCTCAAAAATTTAACAATAGAACTCCCCTATGACCCAGCAATAGCACTGCTAGGGATTTACCCAAGGGATACAGGAGTGCTGATGCATAGGAACACATATACCCCAATGTTCATAGCAGCAATGTCAACAATAGCCAAATCATGGAAAGAGCCTAAATGTCCATCACCTGATGAATGAATCGAGAAAATGTGGTTTATATATACAATGGAATACTACATGGCAATGAGTAAGAATGAAATCTGGCCATTTGTAGCAACATGGGTGGAACTGGAGAGTGCTATGCCAAGTGAAATAAGTCAGGCAGAGCAGGACAAATGCCATATGTTTTTACTCTTAAGTGTAACAAGAAAAACTTAACAGAGGACCATGGGGGAGGGGAAAAATAGTTGGGGAGAGGGAGAGAGGCAAACCATAAGAGACCCTTAACTACTGAGAACAAACTGAGGTATTGATGGGTTGGGGGAAAGGGGTGATAGGCATGGAGGAGGGCACTTGTTGGGATGAGCACTGGGTATTATATGGAAACCAACGTGACAGTAACTATTAAAAAAACAACTTTGATGATGGATTTGTCTATTTATCCTTTTAGTTTGGCTAGTTTTTGTTTCATGTATTTTGAAATTCATTAAGATTGTTATATGTGAATCAAAGAACAAGATCAATAGAGTGAAAGAGGAACCAATGGAATGGGAGAAATTTGCAATTCTTATATCTGATAAGGGATTAACATACAGAATAACAAAAACCTACAGGTCAATAACAATAACCAAATAACCCAAGTAAAAAGCAGGCAAAGATATTGAATGAAAACATTTCTCCAAAGAAGACACAGATGGTCAATAAGTATATGAAAAGATGATCAACATCGTACCACTAACCTTTAATGAAATGTAAATCAAAACCACAATGAGATACTACTTCATTAGGACAGTTGTTACAAAAGGAAGAGAGAGAGAATGAGAGAGGAAGGAAGGAAGGAAGGAAGGAAGGAAGGAAGGAAGGAAAAAAGAAGGACCTAGGTGGCACAGTGGGTTAAGGGGCTGACTCTTGATTTCTGCTCAGGTCATGATCTCATGGTTTCTGAGAATGAGCCCCAGTTGGGCTCTGCGCTGACCGTGCAAAACCTGCTTGAGATTCTCTCTCTTTCCCTTTGCACATCCCTGCCGGAGTCCAGCTCCAGCAGGTCCAGGGCTCCCTGAAAGGATGGACGGTGTCATTGAGAGAGAGAGTGAGAGAGCCTTGGCTTTCTTTCTGATCACCAGGCAGGCATCTCTGCTCTGTAGGTTTTTGTGTCCTTACTTATAGATAAAGTGTTAACATGACATCCAAAAAGTGGAATTTTTGCTACAAATAATTTTCAGTGATAAGATGCTTTAAAAGGTGTACAGAAACAGGATTTACAGAGGCATTTTTGCAGAACGACTCTAATTTCAGTGAGGTAGTTAATTTTTACAAATAATAGGATAACAGGATATTCTTAGTGAAAAGCAGATAACATACACATCTGTTTAAACCAGTAGTAAATCTTGCAACTAAGAAGATAGCAGGATGTTCTCAGAAGCAGACAGCAGAAACATTTGTTTATATCAGTAATGCTAAGATTCAGGCATAGACTAGGCTAGGAGTCATTCTGTCTGGCTCACAAAAGGAAGAAGGTATTTGCGCTGGTTAGTAAGGTGCTTGTGTAAACCTTGTTATTTGATGTTGAAGGTGTAAGCCCCACAGGGGCCCTAGATGTGCCGGCCTTTGTATATGAGTTTATGCTTTAACTATTCTTACCCATCCTCATAACAGATATCAGTGTAAGGGAAGGTATTTGTGGCACCAATTAGCAAAGGTATCTGCAGTAACTTATGTCCAGCTCTTGCTTGTTTTTTTATCTCTAAGTTAAGCGCTTTTTCTCTGGGCCAAAGTTAATAGTAACTCTTGTGTTTTTTAACCCCCTTTATTGTCTATGTCTTGGGTTTGTAATGCTCTAGAAGAGCCTTTTGACAAATATCTGCAGTGCTCTGTCTAAATTCTTCTTTGTAGAGGTGGGAATATGCTTCTCATGAGGTATCTATGTGGGAAATATCAGTCTGATGTGGAACATTGTGAGGCCTAATCAATAGCAGCAGTCCCATTCTCAAGATGAGCCAGTAGTCAAAGGAGATACCAGCTTCGCTTCATGGCAGGAGCTGCGCAAACGTCTGCCATTTCCTTGCCATGACTGTGTCATCCAGCAAGGCTGACATGGCTCCCAGCACATCCCCACTCATGCTCATGTTCTCTCTCTCAAAAATAAATAAAGAAAATTTAAAAAGAAAGAGTGTTGAGGATGAGAAGAAATTGGAATCCTTGTGCATCGCTTGTAGAAATGGGAAGTGGTGTAGCCACGGCAGAAATAGATGGCTCTTTCTCAAAGAATTAAACATAGAATTACATGATCCAGCATTTCCACCCCTGGGTATAAACCCAAGAGAAATGACAGCAGGTAATTTAAGAGGTATTTTTATTGCCTGTGGTCATAGTAGTGTTATTTATAATAACCAAAAAGTGAAAACAACCCAAATGTCTATTGACAGATGAATAGATAAACAAGATGTTGTATATACATACATGGTATGGTATTCAGCCTTAAAAAGGGATGAGATTTTGACACATGCTATCAAATGAATGAAATTTGAAGGTATTTTCCCAAGTGAAATAAGTGAGACACAAAAGGAAAAAATATTGTATGATGCCACTTCTGTGAGGTATTTAGAGGAGTTAATGTTATAGGGACAGAAAGTAGAATGGCAGTTGCGAGGAGATAGTGGCAGGGGGGACATTGGAAGTTATTGTTTAATGAGTATAAAATTTTCATTTGGGAAGATGAACAAGTTCTGGAGATGAATGATGGTCACGGTTGCATAACACTGTGAATGCACTTAATGCCACTGAATTGTAAACCTTTAAGTGGTTAAATAGTACATTTTATGTTATATACATTTTATCACAATAAAAAATCATTGTGATGTCTTTCTGATGAATTTACCCTTTTAATATTATGAAATATCCTTCTCTGTACTGATAATGCTTCTTGTCCTGAAGTCTCTTTTCTGATATTAATATGGCCATACTAAGTTTCTTATGGTTAATGATTGTGTGATATATTTTTTGCTATCCTGTTACTTTCAATCTTACTGAATCATTATATTTAAAGATTCTTATGCACAGCTGTTTCTTACAGATAGCATATAGTTGGGTCTTGCTTTTTAAACCAGACTGACAATTCTGATTTTTAATTGGTTTAGACCATATGTATTTAATGTAATTATTGATACGGTTGGATTACATCTTCCATCTTGCTATTCATTTTCTATTTGTCCCATCTGCTTACTTTTCTTTAAAATTTTTCCTGTATTGCTTTCCTATTTTTCAGTGTTTCATTTTATTTTACTCACCACCCTACTTTGCTCACTCTACTTTATCCACTGTAGTGAACAGGCCAAACACAGTCCTACCTCAAGGCTTTGCTTTTATTTTCTCTGCCTATTAAGTTCTACCCCCATAAATCCTTACAACTCATTCCCTCACTTCTCCTCTGCTCAAATGTGACCTGGAGAGGCCTTTCTTCATCACCCTTATTCATTACCCCTCTTACATGGCCTTATTTTTCATTATAGCACTTGTCATCACTTGATGTTATATTTATATTTGTTTGCTGATTTTTTTTTCTCCTCAGACTAGAATATAGGCTCCAAAGAACAGCCCTTTGTCCTTGTTTTGTTCATAAATGTGTTCAGCTTAGAAGAGGATCTGGCAAATATAAGGCTCCCAGAAGTATTTTCTTGGAATAAGTGAATTAAAAGGACATGTATAAATGATTGAAAGAAAGATATTTAATCACAGCAATTAAAAGAAAGTAGAGTCAACCTATACTATTAATGCCAGTTGAATTAAAACACAAAATTTATTTAATTGTTAAGGACTGATGATGTAATATTGAAAGAAAAGAAAGAAAAATACTCCAGAACCCCTTAATTGTTTTTGCTTCTGTGTTATTTGTGAAGGAAACTACACTTGAAGCTAAATATGGTAGAACTGAAATTATACAGAGAAAATAAAGCCATGGAGACAAAAAAAATTTAAGAAAACCAAGATATTTAACATGATGTTGATTCTCCTAGCACAGAAGGTTATACTCTAAATGTCATTGTTCCTATGACATTGGAACATGTTAGGGATCCAAAGATTTCGTGAATAGGAGTTATAGAAACTAAGCAGAATACATTAGAACTTACAAAAGAGCTACTCCTTTTTAAATTATTGTTTTTTTATGTTAATTCCAGTACAGTTAACATACAGTGTTATATTAGTTTCATGTGTATAATATAGTGATTCGACACTTCTACACATTACTCAGTGTTCATCATCATAAGTTTAGTCTTAATCCCCATCAGCTTCTGGTGGCCATCTGCTTCTCTATAGATAAGAGTCTGTTTCTTAAGTTCTCTCTCTGTGTCTTTATTTTGCTTATTTGTTTTATTTCTGAAATTCCATATATGAGTGAAATCATATGGTATTTGTCTTTCTTTGACTTACATATTTCACTTGGCCTTATGGTCTCTAGCTTCATCCATGTTGTTGCAAATGGCAAGATTTCAATTTTTTTTTATGGCTGAATAATATCCCATTGTGTACACATAACACATCTTTATCCATTCATCTATGAATGGACACTTAGGCTGCTTCCATATCTTGGCTATTGGAAATAATGCTGCAATAAACATAGGGATGCATGTTCCCCTTTGGGTTAGTGTTTTTGTATTTGTTTTGGTAAATACCAAGCAGTGCAATTACTGGATCACAGGGTAGTTCTATTTTTAACTTTTGGAAGAGCCTCCATACTGTCTTCCGCAGTAGCTGTACCGGTTTGTATTCCCATCAATAGTACACAAGGGTTTCTTTTTCTCCACATTCTTGCCAACACTTGTTTCAGAAGAACTGTTCCTATCCATGGTGAAGCCAGTCATCAAAGTATCCTAAATATAAGAAAAATTAGGAAATTCTAATTCAAGCCAGGACTCTGGTGATGCTAAGAGGCCTTTTAAGGTGTTGGGCAGGGTGTGGCAACAATATGTAATTTGTAAGTCATATTGCTATATAAAGTCAGTAAAAGGAAAAGCAAAAGCAGAACCCGGTCTCTGGCTGGCATTAAAGAGAAAAGTCTAGTGCCCTAAACCTAGGGATTAGTGATAGGACTCAGTTCCACTTAAAAATCGGATATAAGAGTAGTCAGGTATATAATCCAACACACATAATCCAATACATGGGGGTCAGTGTTATAATAAAGGGCTAGGGGTCAGAGCTCCTTCAGGGCACAAAATTTATTATAGGATCACACAGACACAGTTTTGTACTGTTTACTGGTTGGGAGGGATAGGACTTTGCTATTATCATATCAGGGTTTATCCGAGACTGATCCTGTCTACAATTGGAGGTTATTTCTGCCTCATCTGGAATGGAGAACTTCTTGGATAATTGTTTAGGAATCAGAAAACTAGAAACAGATAAATGCCATTTTGATTTTTAAAAAGTTGGAAAAGACTAAGTTTACTAAACCATAGACTCATTCATTTAGCCAACCAATGACCCAAACAACCACCCACCCAGCCAACCAACCAACTTATTGAGTGCTAGGCACTGTGCATGGTTCTCAGGATACAAGGCAGCGATGGGTTCCTGTTCTCATGGAGCTTTCAATATATTAGACTTAAATATATTAAATTTATATATTAAATATTATGTTTAATAATATTTCTATAATTTAATATATAATTTACATAATTTAATAGAATATAATTTAAAATAATTAAATAATAATTAAATTTAGTATATTAAATTTAAAGATAAACTCTAGAAACTAATGTCAATTCCAGGCAAAATTCTAGGACAGCCATTGCATGGATGGAGCAATTTACTAAGCACAAAGCATGTTAATCTATTTCTTGCTTTTTAAAAACTGTTTTAATGGAAGATTTGGAAATGTATGATTTTATTTTGACTTTTTCCAGTTGTGTCCTGATAAATTTATATTGAGGAGACAAAAAGACTGTGTGGACATTAAATTAATGTCATAATAAGTTGAGCAATTATATACAAATATTTCTGGTGAGTGAATCAATATTAATCTGATAGCAGGTTTGTAAATTTTTGTCTTTGAACCTGTTCTGTGTAACATTCTGTTTGTTTAATAATAGGAAAGGCATTATTTTCAAATTTTCTGATAAGATGAATACCAAATATTTGATAGATGGAGAAACCAAAAGATGAGTTGGAAGACCTGTCCTCCACATTTCATTCACCTCCTTCAGAAGTTTTCTTGATCTTGTGAAATAATGTTTAGCAAGTATGTCCTTAAGGACTCACCTCCAAGTAGATTCTTGTCCTCAAACACTCTCTTGTGTTATAATTCTGCAGCCCTGCTGATTTGGAGGACAAAATTACTAGTGTGGAAGAAGATATTGACAAGCTGAAGAGATAAGCAGAATCTAAGAAGACAAGTTTTTATCATAGTTAACTGTAAGGTAACCCATGTGGGTCCAAATAAAAATTAAACAAATTGCAATGATATAGAATTAGGGAAAGGTAGGAAAGTAGCTTGGCAACTTTTTTAACTTCTGTTAAAAAAATGATTTGGAGGCACCTGGGTAGCTCAGTTGGTTGAACGTCTGATTCTTGGTTTTGGCTGGGGTCATGAACTTGGGTTCATGAGTTCAAGCCCCACATCAGGCTTTGTACTGACATTTCTGAGTCTACTTGAAATTCTCTGTCTCCTTCTTTCTCTGCCCCTCCCCTGCTTACTCTCTTTCTCTCTCTCAAAATAAATGGATAAATGTATTGAAAACATTTAAAAAATGATTTGGAGCTCTTAGTCAATGGGCCTTGTGTGATATGTCCACCTACAAGCTACTGTTATCTTTGCACAATTGAAAGTACATTATCTAAATGGATCAAAGATCTAAAACGAATAGAATCAACTTGGAGAACATCAGAGAAAGGCAACCTGGAAGAAACACGGACTTCAATCTTTGCATAAGGGGAAGAATTAGAAAAGCTACAAATGACTGGCTTGGAGATGGTTTGAAAGTGGAGATGGAGATTGAGGTGCCTGAGTAGCTCAGCCGGTTGAGCATTAGACTCTTGGTTTCAGCTTAGGTCATGATCCCAGGGTCATGGGATCAAGCCCAGTGTTGGGCTCTGCTGAGCATGCAGTGCGCTTAAGATTCTGTCTCTCCCTATGCCCCTCCCCCACTCATGCACACACTCTCAGGTCTCAGAAGGGCATAATAGGACAAAATAGTTGCCTTCATGTATCTGAAAGCTGTTGGGGAGAAGAGGGAAGAATCATTATTCATTTTACTCTCAAGAATTAAAATTTTTACCCATGGATATAAATCTTCAGTTTTAATACATTTTGAGTCAATAGAAGGAAGATCTTTCTAATATTCAGAATAGTCTGAAGGTGAAGTGGGATGTATCAGAGTGACCTAGAAAGGTTGTGTAAATATATAGATATCTAAGCCCAGCTCAGAAACCCTTCTGGCACTGGGAGTCTAGGAGTAGTATTGTTTTTAAGCTTCTTTTATTATTTTGACATAATATCAAGTTTGGGGTTACCTGTGTTGCTCAGTCAGCCAGAAGCATCTGACTTTTAATTTCAGCTCAGGTCATAGCCTCAGTTTTGAGGCTGAGTCCCACACTGGGTTTCGTGCTGGCAGCATGAAGCCTCTCTCTCTCTCTCTCTCTGCTCCTCCATCCTCAAAATAAATAGTTAAACTTTTAAAAAAACAACAACAGAAAACCAACTTTGTAAACCACCAGCTCAAACAGTATTTTTCATATGTGATATGTAATAGGATACCAATAATTGATGGGGGTGGGTAGGATGGACTTAGATGGGATTTAAATAAAAACTTGAAAAGAAGTCAATCTGAAAGACTATACGCTATATTATACCAAGTATGTGACATTCTGGAAAAGACAAAACCATGGAAACAATGAAAAGATCAGTGGTTTGCCAGGGTTGGAGAGAGAGATGAGTGTGTGGAGCACAGAGGACTTTTAGGGCATGGAGACGACTCTGTGTGATACCATAATGATAGATGCATGCCATTATATATTTGCCCAAACCCACAGGATATAGAACACCAAGAGTGAGCTCTAATGTAAACTATGAAGTTTGGGTGATTACACTGCGTAGGTTTGTCAGTTGTAACAAATGTACCACTTTGATGTGTGATGTTGATAATGCAGGAGGTTATGTATATGTGGGGTAGGAGGCTTATGGAAAATTTCTGCACCTCCTCTCAATTTTTTGTGAACATAAAACCTCTCTTAAAAAACTCATGTCTTTAAAAATCTGAAACAAAAAAAGAGGAACGTTTGCTACCCTATACAAAGTTTATCAAATCTAGGTGTCATTACTTAGGGATATTTCTAGACAGAATGTTTAAATTCACCAGTATTTAGAATGATAGGCTGTATTGGACATGATGCAATGAATTGTAATTGCAATCTCTTTAGGGTCAAACTGGGTCAGGTTAACTTTTTTTGTCTCTTGCAGCGGTATTTGCCTGGAAAGCTAGATGTGCTAGATCTAGTTTCACTAATGACCTTTCCCCATTACCTAAGTGTCCTATAATTGGTCTGCTGTTTATTAGAGGGTGTACAGTATGAGACAGTCTCAAGTCAAGAATATTTATATATTTATTGTAACTATCATACTTACTGAATCTCGGCCCTGCACACATGACTAGAGAATAAATTTTTAATTTTATCTAAACAATTAGAGCTAGAACATCAAGAATCAACTTACAAATGATCGGTCTCTTAGACATAGAAGATCTATCTATATGTTTAGGCTAATGACCAAATAATATCTACTGGAGATGCTATGTTTCTAGTAACAAATATTCAGCATATCAGCCTGTGGATACCGATTTAATCAGATAAGAGATTCACTCTAAAGAGGACGAAGTATGAGATACTAGTGACAGTAAGTCAAATAAGAAGTCAAATAGTAAAGTTCAGTTCAAAACAGAACTGGGAGTCTTGTCCTCACCCCTTACTTATTAGTTGTGTGAAAATGGGCAGGCTGGGTAACCTTTGAATTCCACTTTCATTGCCCATAGAATAGGGTGAAAAAATAATATTGCTGTCATATTTTGTTTCAATAGAATGACAGTGACATTACTTTAAGAAAGGCTTTGAGACTGCTCCTCTGAGTAGCAGCATTTCTGCTGCCCCATCTGACATCTCTCTGCTAAGGTGTCTACTGGATGTAACAGGATGTCAAATCGAACTGTTTCTGTGCCTCGGATATGCAGCTAAATCCCCTAAAATGAGAGCAGTAGGCCTTCCATTCCAGAAACGGCCTCCTTCAAATCATCGCAGAACCCACTTAAAAAATGGCCAAAGTAGCTCTGCTATCGTCCTCTCCATTTTGTAAATTAGGAGTCAAGTAGAATAATTAGACAATTTGTCAGCTTAGTGGGTGTACATCTACCTCCTCCACACACAAAATCAAGTGAGGGAGGAGCTAAGAGAACCTCTTACATTTGTGAGGGATACTTTAAAAAAAGGAGACTGGCTTCTTTTCTACAGGTGTTCATCTGCATATAAAGTGGATTTGCTTATTTGAAATAAAGGGAAAAGGAACTGGCGAGAGATGCAAATGAAATATTACCAGGAATAAAGGGAATAGAGTTAATTGCTTCCAGTCATACTACTGTTTGTCTTGTAGGAGTCCGTGAGTTTCTTTTGGACTTTTAGGACTCTGTAGGAGCTAGTTGGCCTTGTACCATTTGGCCAGGTTGCTGACCAAGAGCCAGATGAAGGGACACCAGTGGCAAGGAGGCATAGGTACAGAGGAGGTTGGAAGAAATCTTATCAGAAAGTATCTCCCTGGGGCACCTGGGTGGCTCAACTGGTTGAGGACTGATCTTGATTTCAGCTCAGGTCATGATCTCATGGTTCAGGATAGAGCCCCACGTCTGGCTCTGTGCTGACAGTGTGGAGCCTGCTTGGAATTCTCTCTCCCTCTCTCTCTGCCCCTCTCCTGTTCATGAATGTGTGTGCATGCATACACATGCTCTCTCTCTTCCAAAAATAATAACTAAACTAAAAAAAAGTATCTCTCTTACAACAAAGTATGCAGCAAGACTGAGCCCTTTAGTGTTCAGATTGTTCATTATATTACATATACTTGTTTTCCATGGGATTCTTACCTGCAACCCTAATAGGATCACAGTAATAGTAGAAAACAATTATCTCTGGCTTAGCACCCACCTGTGATATCACTGGAACCCTAGATCCCCCAAATCCTTTTTTCAATGAAAGAAATATCCTGTGGTCTCTTATCAAGTCTTTTGATACAACTGACATCTACATGTCTCACCTTGTTATTTCTGCCCTGATGTTTACCAATGGTCTGAGTGCTCCCAGGTGTCTGTGGTATTCTCTTTTGCTATTTTTGAGTGGCATAGTTCCAGCTGTTCCTTGGTCTGCTCCAGTTGCCTCCAGTTGCAAGAATACTCTCTTCTCTCTCTTGCTTTGTTTCTTTCTCATCTCTGATGGCTTGACTCTTCCATGTGATTCAATATTTATTATAAACATTTTCCTTTGGAGATAATGAGTGTCAGCAAACTGAGAGATGTTCAAAGTCATTTATCCCCTCTGACCACCCACCCCCTGTCTCAACCATGTCTCTTGGCCAAGTGTTGGATTTCCACTTTCTCTTTAGGATGGCTTCTTTCTCCCATCAGACCATCAGCATCATCTTTATCTCTTCACAGTGTCTACCCAGGTGCACTACTTATGGCCTGTGGGGCACCTCATTCCTCGATGGTGCCCAGATCTTAGCCCTGACTGTCAAGTGTCAGTCTCAGCATTTCTAAGGCACTCCCGAGTCTTAGAGTCTTCTTGTAAAAGGACCTGGCTGGCCTTCCTTACCAGCCTCTGGGACACACAAAGCCCATTGGATTTTGCAGTAGTATGTATTCAGTTTCAAACTTGATTGTGGCAACTCCTCAGAGAGCAAACAATTCTAGCAGGCAATGCCAGTGGGGGAAGAGTTCTGAGAAAGAGTGGATGTGTTCATAGCATCTCAAAAAAATTCTCTCCATTTATCTTCTCTGGTGAATCATTATCTTTATAATCCAGCGTTACCATGTTGGCAAATCTTAAGGCTTTGCTTTCAGAAATGCCAATAATTACAGGTGATTGCTAACAACCATACACATTATGTTGTAATATAATGAATAGTTACAGAGTTTAATGAAAGGGAAAGGGCCAAGCAGAATTTTTTGACAGAAATAGGGAAATGAAGCATTTAACAGGATTTGTTTTCAAGCTGTTATTTAGGAGATTTAAATAAATCCCCTTAAGCGCTCCAATTTTTGCACCCTAAGTGTGCCTTAGTTTAAGTTTTTTGTTGTTTTGTTTTGTTTTGTTTTTGGTACATGAGAGTCTTAGGAAAGACCATCCCAGTTGCTGGGTGTGATGGAGACTTCTCTCAGGTTCATGGAAGGTTTTGCTTTCACACTAATTATACTACTTAAAAAGCTGTCTCCAGTTCTTGGGGCTTTTAAAGACAATGACAGTATTTTCAGGATTCACCCATTTTGAGATCAAAGTCCACATCCTGGGTCAGGCTAATATGGGCAGAAATTTCAGTGCTTAACAATCATAGATGCACTTCTTAACTATAAATTTCAGTTTCCTGTCATAGAAACCCCAAGAGTGTATCTGTCAAAAATGTAATATTTAGATTAATTGGGGCTTTGCAATGGCATCTGGCCCACGAGGACCTAGCCACCCCGGGTAGGTTGTGGATTGTCCTTTGGAAGACCTCCAAGCATGGAGGTTCCAAAACCTTCTTCAGTTTTTTTCATCATTTAAATGTCCTGTGCATTTGAGGACTTCCTTCCCTAATTTAATTTTCCCCCTTCTAGTGAAGATAAAGGACAGCTGGTCCATATCTGTATAAAATTCCTTTATTCATGATAAAAACGATTAAAAAATGAAGTCCTGATTTCTTTATTTGAAATACTCCTTAGTTAATTAAAAAATGAAATCCCAGTTTCTTATAAGTTTAGTAAAAATTGCTACTTACTTATTGAAACCATAGGGAACACACCGTTTTGAAAAATGTCATTTGCCACTAAAGAAAGTTTCAAGTCTCATTGTAATAAATATTTATTGAGCTGAGGAGTTTTCTTACAAGAAGATTGCCTCTTTGGAAACTTAAATAATTGAATGTGAACCATGTGGTGGTTTTCAGAAGTTTTATTTTCCAGGGGGTCCTCAGACCTTAGAAGACACTGTTCCCTCCAGGGTCCCAAATTTACCTAACAACATACAAGGTATGACCCTGGTCATTTTATTAATGCTTTTAACTGGTCAATCCTGATGTGTGAGGATTAATTTAAATAATAGTGAAGTACTGAAATACCAATTAAGAGAACAATAAAGGGGTGCCTGGGTGGCTCAGTCAGTTAAGTGTCCAACATCAGCTCAGGTCACGATCGATCTCATGGTTTTTGGGTTCAATCCCCACAATGGGCTCTGTGCTGACAGCTCAGAGCCTAAAGCCTGCTTCAGGTTCTGTGTCTCCCTCTCTCTACCCTTCCCCTGCTCTCTCTCTCTCTCTCAAAAATACATATTAAAAATATTTTTAAAAGAGAACAATAAAATCATGTCTAACATTCCTAAACTATCACAAATCTTAATAATTTTGTGGTTTTGTGTATGGATAAAGTGTTTAAGAGTCAACTTTTGGTTTACAAAACATAGATGTTCACAGTAGTGCAAACTGGCTTTCCTCATATTTCTCAATTTATGGCCGTTCAAAGAGAATAATGTTATTTCATATCTAGAGACATTTTAATAAAAGCCTTCAGCATTTTATGTCCTTTCTTCAAATGTTTAACAGATGACAGTGTATCACTCTTGATTCTTAAAGAGACAACCTGCTTTAAGCAGTATGAAAAGCACGAACGTAATGTAAAACACTAATGTATATTTCTTGGCCAGAGGCTGAAGACAGAAAAAAATTGCAACCACGTAAATGGGGGATTCGTGTCCTTTTACAGAAATTTCCTACATCTAACAATGCAAGTGAAAGCAGCAGTATAAATTATTGAGTGGTTCTTATGTGTTGATCATGGTGCTAAGCTCTTTACAATATTTCATGACCCTAAGAGATAGTTATTACCTTCTCTACTTACGGCTCTATTAAATAACTGAACTTCCAGAGGGTTAGTGATTTGTCCAAGGTCATTCATTTAAAAGTGGCTGAGCTAAGATTTGAACCCACCGTATCCAACTCCAAAGTCATACTTTTAAGCCATCTGATGTCACTTCATTTTCCACCAGAGGGAGGTCTCAGTTATTCACCCCTTCAGGTCTGGAAAAGTTTTCCATTTTAAAGCTACAAAGTCATATGTAAGCAGTTTAAAAGGATGTTGAGCTCAGCCATCCTGAATGGCAAGACCTTGTCTTTCCTGGGAGATTTAGTGTGGTCACCAGTGTTTCAGAGACACATATTAGTTGCAGCAGTTATATTTCTACTTTAGCAGAATTTGGAAACAACACCATATTCTACAGCTGTTTTTTCTTTTAATGGCTTGGAAAGAGACCTTAAAAAAAAGTTAAGCCTTTCCCTAATTTATGTGGAATTGCCTACACCCAGTCTGCCTCATGTTGACCTTCGATCATTAATTTCATTTCTCTTACCTCAGAAGGACTGGTCCTTGATTAAACAATTTGAATGGGCTTGATGACTAAGAACACCTCACACTGGGGCACCTGGGTGGCTCAGTCAGGTAAGCGTCCGACTTCGGCTCAGGTCATGATCTCACGGTTCATGAGACGGAGCCCTGCATCGGGCTCTGTGCTGACAGCTCAGAGCCTGGAGCCTGCTTCTGATTCTGTGTCTCCCTCTCTCTCTACCTCTCCTCTGCTCACACTCTGTCACTCTCTATCTCAAAAGTGAATAAAACATTAAAAAGAAAGAACACCTCACATTAAGTCCAGTCTGTTAGAGGATGACTTGTGGATGGGGATGCTTCAAATATATTGCCTATCTAAAGATTGTGACCATTTCTCTTTCATTTTCTGTGTGATTTTTTTGTGACCAAAAACTACTCAAGTCATACCAAATGTAACATAGGGCTAGAACCATCTTCAGCTTATCATATCTAGGGTGTGCTAGCCAGAAAGTTCTGGCTCTTTGAAATACTGCAATCCAAACAAAAATAGACCAGTGAGAAGTTATTTTATAATATCCATAGTCTTTCTACTAGAGATTTTCTATACTGGAAACCACCCTCATTATTTATAAAATTTGAGAATTTCAAAATCCAGTATATTATATAATCAGGGTTACCCACAATTTAAATTAGTATTGAATTCTTAAAATTAAGACCCTATAGTTTCTTCTAAATTTTGAAGTTCAATTTATGAATACTGCTGTCCTTAAAAGTATAAATTTTTTAATAATTAAGAATTATAACTTTAAGGAATTGATTATGTGTTTGACCAATTAATTTCTCTTGTAAGCAATCAGTCTCATTTATAAACGTGGGCATTTGAAACTGCAGCTATAAATGGAAAGTATTCCATTTTCTTTCTAAGCACTTTAGGTGCTTGACCAGACAAGGTTGTCTCTAATGAGCAAAACTGTCTTGAGAATTTAAGTAAGTCATTTCAGTCTAATAAATTACTAAACTTTTAATATTATAAATCTAGCTCTCTTAAATACTCTTATTCTGTTTACAAGCTTCGTCGAAAATCTTAAATCTTCAACTGGAATCACAAGTCAATTACATATTTTAAATTGGAATCACAAGGCTAATCTGTCAGAACCTCTATTATGCCAATTTTAAATCATTACAAACACTTTAAATACTGAATTTACACAGATTGTCCCAATGATTAAAACCCTATTCTTGAACTTGACACAAAAGTAATTAATACTTCATCATCTGTATAATTAATACTAGACCATCCTGGATTTGGAAAGACACTCATGAAGGGAAGAGTTTATTCATCTCAGATGTGGAATCTGAAGCTTTGCATGTTCAGGAGTATTCTTTTTATCTCAAATATGGAAACCTGGAGCCCTTTTTAGTAGTTTCTAGGAAAACAAAGACTTCAAGTTACACCCTTTAGATGAT
This sequence comes from Suricata suricatta, assembly GCF_006229205.1. Taxonomy (NCBI): domain Eukaryota; kingdom Metazoa; phylum Chordata; class Mammalia; order Carnivora; family Herpestidae; genus Suricata; species Suricata suricatta. The sequence continues at coordinate 73,736,353 of NC_043707.1, forward strand.
GTTTCTTTAGCAGCTCCGATCTTTTGGGTTCAGGATCCGTTTTTATCGAATTTCCTCAGCTAATTTGGTTAGGTGCCAGGCTCTGCCCCCAACCAGGAATATAACGAACTGCTCTTTATTTTCTAAATCTCCTGATTAAATTCTGGATCTTTTTCATAGTCTCCTTGCCTCTATGGGCCATAGCACTTACAGATATTTTAATGACATCTGACTGTATTCTGCATATTTCTTGTACCTGTCTGATTCTACATTTAACTACAAAGACATACTAATGACAGATACATATTTTTGGGAAATATATTACAAATTGAAAACCAATTTTAGTCAAATTTTGATCAAAGAGGATCACAGAAGACTGCTTTGCTTTTTCTAGGTCTTGATTAATAAATTAGTTTTTCTTTCCAATTAGTTTGTAAGTCAGGCTTTAAAAAAATAGGTATCTTTCAAGAGGCTTTTTCAGATAGAGCAAAAGCACATGCAAAAAGAATAAGTAGATAAATTGGGTTTGAGCAAAATTAAAACTTTTGTTCATCAAAGGACACTATCAAAAGAGTGAAAATACAACCTGCAGAAGGGAAGAAAATATTTGCAAGGCATATATAATAAGGGCTTAGTATCCGGAATACATAAAGACTTCTTACAACCCCACAACAAAAAGACAAGAACCCAGTTAAAAATGGGTATAGGACTTGAATAGATATTTCTCCAAAGATGATATACAAATGTCCAACAAGCACATCAAAAGACACTTAACATCATTAACATTAGAGAAATGTAAATCAAAACCATAATGAGTTACTGCTTCATACCCACTAGGGTGGCTACAATTAAAAAAAATACAGAAAATAACGTGTTGATGAGAGTATGGAGAAATTGAACAGTGACATGTTGCTACTGGGAATATAAAATGATGCAGTCATGGTGGAAAAGTTTGGTAGTCCTCAAAAAGTTAAATTTGGAATTATCTTAGGACCTAGAAATTCCACTCCTAGATGCATGCCTTAAAGAATCGAAAGAAGATATTTAAAAAAACCCAACTTATACATAAATGTTCATGAAAGCACCATTCACAATAGCAAAAGATGGAAACAATTCAAAAGTCCATTTACTAGAGACTCAGTGATAGAGAACAAACTGGGAATTGATGGAGGGAGGTGGGTAGGAGATGGGCTAATGGGTGATGGGTATTAAGGAGGGCACTTGTGATGAGCACTGGGTGTTGTATGTAAATGATGAATTACTGAATTCTACTTCTGAAACTGATATTGCACAGTATATTGGCTAAAATTTACGGAACAAAAAGTCCATTTACTAATGGATGGATAAACAAAAGGTGGTAAATCCATACAATGGAGTATTATTTACTCTTTAAAGGATCCATAGATGAACCTTGAAAACATACCAAGCAAAAGAAGCCAGGGACAGAGGTCACATATGGCATGATTCTATTTATATAAAATACCCGGAATGGATTAATCCAGAGGGACAGAAGATAGGGGGTTGGTTTGCAAGGGCTCCGGGGTATTAGGGGATGGGGAGTGACTACTTAATAGTGATGAAATTTCCTTTAGGGCTGTGAAAATGTTTTGGAAGTAGGTTGCACAACATTTTGGATATGTCAAACACCACTGAATTTTACATATTAAAATGACTAATTCGTAAACATTTGTTGAGAGAGAAAGAGAAAGAGCAGGCAAGAGGGGAAGGAGCAAAGGGAAAGAGAAAGTGAGAAAAAGAGAGAGAGAATCCCAAGGAGGTCCCACGTTCAGTGCAGAGCCCAATACAGGGTTCGATCCCACGATCCTGGGATCATGACCTGAACCAAAATCAAGAAACAGACTCTCAACAGACTGAACCACTCTAGCACCCCTTAAAATGATCAATTCTATATTATGTGAATTTTACTTCAATTTTAAAAATTCACAAAACTAAAAAAGGCTTTTCAACAAAGTCCCATTTTTTTTCTCTACTAAGGATGATATTAAAAATCAGATTAGTACTTGCACCCTTTTTCATGAGTTTTCTGGTGAAATTTTGCCATAAATAGGGAGGCTCTTTCATTTGTGTAAGGGGTGAACAGCGTTCTACAGAAACAATTGCTCCCAGCTTTATAGGAACACAGTGACTTAATTCACTCTTATAAATGAAATGATTGACAGTGATGACATCAATTATGACTTTTCTTTCTCATTTCGGCCACCACAAAGGCAGTTTTGTTTATTCTTTAATAGAATTTTTACTAAGCACCAAGACACATAATTACTCAGGATTGAGATCAATAACATTTTCAAAATGCTTCATATGTGCCTCTTTCCCCCACCTTTTATGTTTATAGATGTGTAAGTGATCTTTTGCAAATGAAATAGCTCAATTCTTGTGATATGCCCTAGAAACACCGATACTAAAAATTCATAGCACAAGAGCTTCTGGGTGGCTCAGTTGGTTGAGCGTCAGACTTGGGCTCAGGTCATGATCTTGCGGTTGATGAGTTCAAGCCCTGCGTTGGGCTCTGTGCTGACAGCTCAGATCCTGGAGCCTGCTTCAGATTCTGTGTCTCCCCCCTCCCTGCCCCTCCCCCCCAGCTCATGCTCTGTCTCTCTCTGTCTCAAAAATAAATAAACATTAAAAAATTTTTAAAATTCATAGCACATTTAATCCTCAGAACAAGATTATTAGATGTGAAATATTGTTATGCCCATTTTATAGGGAGGAGATGGAGGGATGAGAGATGAAATAAATTGGTCAATACACTTAGTGGTGTATTACTACTAAGAGGAAAGCTGTCACTCAAACCCAGTCTCACTTCAAAGCCCAGGTTTTAAACTGATGCTTTTCTGTTCTACCTCCTAGAATTGCTTATCAAAGCTATCATGTTCTAAGTGAAGGAAGGTACAGCAAGGGTAGTTTGTGCTCACAAACACCCATCTGTTTCTCTATATTTTCCAGCTGGATTTGCAGTTGGGTTGCAGTCATTGACTAATTCTGGTCTATTCACTTGAATTAGAAGTGATACATAGAAATGAATCTAAAGCAGTTGAGAGTGAGGATGAGTTCTCCATGCTCTTTCTTGCCCATTTGCAAAGCTAGAAAGGAAGAACTTTTGAGAGATTGGAGATGGAAGGTGAAAGCAGTCTGGAGGATCCCTGAGTCACTGTTAAAGGACAATTGTCTCTGTCCCTTATCCCAAATATGGCTACCAGACCCACATCAGACCTTGACATGAGTGAGAAATAAACCTTCAGTATGTTAAGCCATGAGATAATTTGTTACCAAAGTATATCCTAATCTCTTTTGATTGGCTCAGGATTGACACTGATAAATGACATGAAGTCTTGACCCATCCCATGGGATGGGATTTTTCCAAGGGCCTCCTGGTGTCTCCTTAGTGATTGTTATGGGTTAAATTGTGTCTCCCTCCCAAATTCATATGTTGGGAAGTCCTAATGCCAAGTACCTCAGAATGTGGCCTTACTTAAAAATAACATTTGTTCCTTACAGATGTAATTAATTAAGATGAGGTCATTAGTGTGGGCTTTAATCCAATATAACTGGTATCATGGTTAAAGGGAGAGATTTGGACACAGAGGCACTCACACAGGAAGAATGCCATGTGAAGATGAAGACAGAGAGGAGAGGCCTGGACAGATCCCCTCATCCTTACCGCTGTCAGAGGCAGTCTGCTGATGCATGGGTCACAGTCTTCCAGCCCCAGAACTGTGAGTCCTGGCAAATGAAGGTAGTGAGCCACATATGCCCTCTCCCTGGGGACTCATGCTGTGCTCGCAGCTCCGCTGACTGCCCGGCGCATGGGCACTGCCCACATGCAGCTTTCTTTCCCCACTAAGTCCGGTAAGAACTACTGTGAATCTGTCAAGAATCCTTTAGGACACTGGATGAAACAGCTCAACTCAAGCAATAATTTTTCTGTTTTAAAACAAAATCCTATTATAAACAAACATGGCAAGGATTATAGGGTGAAAAAAGATGTCCCAACAGTGATAGGAAGTGTATTATAAATGCATGGTATGGACAGAACTTGAGGCCAAGCAAGACAATTTTAAGGTCTGAAATTGAACATTTTCGCTAATAAATTCTTTACCCTGTGACAAAGGGGAGCCTCGAATGGGAGAGCTCACTAACCCCTGGGAGCTTGTTCAGACACTGATAGCAAACTCAATCTTTCTGGACCAGGCAGAGGTCGAGCCCAAAATGGAATCCTTTTTTTCTTTCTGCCTGTGGATTCTAGCTACTCCCCTGACTGAGCTACTCTCTCTCTGCATCCTAAGTGAGATCTCTGAGGTTGGTAGGAAAGAAGGATGCCTTCCTCATCTTGGCAGCCTGAGTTTGCAACAAGCTTCAAATTCCAACCTTAGAAAGGAAACATTCTGTTGCAAATGGCATTCTTATAACAAGTCCATACAACCCAGGAAAGGCCCTGACATAGAGATCTAGACCTAAAAATGGTGTGAAGAAAAGTTTTTCTTTGAGCAGAAACTAAGAAAATGATTAACCAATCACCTCCAGATAACCCCAAGTGCTATGCCTTGAATCTGAAGTAAGCAATTCAACAGCATGTGCAATTTATAATCTTTATTGTTTTCCCCTCACACACTAGGAGCTGAAGTAGATTAACCACTATGAAACATGATTGTTCTTGTTATTTACTTATATAAATGGTTTTTATTCTCTAAACAGAGATTTTGGGAAAGTGGTTTTTGTTTTGCCTGTGTACTCCTCAGGTTCTCCGGCTATGGCTTTCTTCAAATACCTTCCAGCAAGATTTGTTTAGTGAAGGTTGTAACTAGGTAAGATATTGATCGCCAGGGGGATATTACAAACCAATAGACCATCCTTGACAGCGATGCAGAGGAGCATAATGAGTCATAATTGTTGGCTGGGACCATAAGGGAAAGGGAAATCCTTTACACAGGACTTCCATTTTCTCTCCAGATAATACAAGGCTATTTTCCCACTGTGTGCTTCCTTGCACTGAAGGAGGAAAATCTGAAAACTGGAAACAGTTGATTCTGTGGTTTCTGAACTCAGGAAATACATGCCAAAATAGAAATCCTCACCCTGTAGTCAATCAGCAACCATTTAATGAGCACATCTGTTCAGTTCAGCTCAGTTATTTGTTGGGCTCTCATTAGGTGCTAAGCAGTGATAGGGGCTGTAGAGATGTAAACTTGAAGCAAATAGAGTCCCAACCTGTGGAACTTCATAAAGAAGAAACACTTGACATGCAGGTAACTAATACAAAGCATATTGCAATGAGTATCCTAATCTAACCCAATTTCATTGAGCAAATATTTATTCATTTCTTACAAGAGCATGGAAAGACAGTAAAAGTAAAACTCTGATTGTAAAGGTAAAATTTGAGATGACCTAATGGAAGAGGTAGGGTTTTAGCAGGGTCTGAAGGATAGGTCTTTGGTTGACCTAGTGGGATGTTCCAAGGTAGAAAGGGCATGCGTAGGCACCAGGCTGGAAAGTTCAGGACCCTGGAGGAGAGGAGTTGCTGGGGGAGGAGGAACCCAGGATGCATCCTCAGGAGGGTCGTGAGGGTAGTGGCTGGGAAGGGGACATATCTTAGAGGAGATTTCAAAGAGTGATCCACGTTGATCCTTGCTTTAGAATAGTAGCCCACCATTTATATACTTTGAGGGCCTTCTTTAAAAAAAATGAATAGAAAATTGTGGATGTAAACTTACAGATATAAATCAGAAATTATTTAGAATGAGAAAAATAAACTCACCAAATTATTGGAGCCTGGAAGATTCATATCTCCATTCTCAGATTCTTATTTAGGTGAGTTATCAGCAATGCTCACAGAGAAATGCTCATGAATGCAACCTTCACTCCCTCCCCACCAGGACACTTTATAACTCTCAGCATATCTAAGACTCCCAGGAGCCAGTTCTAGTAATGGGCCCCAAGGATTCAACCTCTTGAGCTTCACAGTAAATTCTCACGTGCAGAAGTCTCAACTTCTGCTGATGATTAACCAGTAATAAGTTGGAGCATGTAGCCTGACTGTGGCAAAGGCAATGGAGCACCATAATTAATCCCTTCCAGGTGAAGTGCTTACCGCTGTGTTTAGGAGGGGATATTTAAGATTAGCAGTGTCTTCCCTCAGCCTGAAACACACGTTCCAACGGTTCCCTAAAAGAATGGAAGCAGAAGGATGTTTGCACCACCCAAATAGAATTTAGGGAGAAAACCAAGATAAGGTTGTAATGAAGAAACTGGAAAATTAGGCAAGAGACTGCTTAAACAGTTCTGCTTAAATGATAATGTCTTAGATGAAGTTCTTGACTGTGGGAAAATAAATGAAGGAGCAGAAGGAATTTAGAAAACTTGGACCTTAGGGTGCCTGGGTGGCTCAGTTGGTAAAGTGTCCAACTCTTGATTTTGATCTCACAATTTGTGAGTTCGAACCACATGTTGGGTTCTGAATTGACAGTGTGGAGCCTGCTTGGGATTCTCTCTCTTCCTGTCTCTCTATCCTTCCCCTACTCTCTCTATCTCTCAAAAATAAATAAATATGCTTTAAAAAATAAAAGAAAACTTGGACCTCACAGCACTTATCACCATTAGTATATCCATAGCAGCTTAGCAAATAGCCAAATGCCAGCCACTCTTTAGGTATAGATCTGGCTTTTTTGAGTTTTATTTCATATCTATTGAGTAACCTTAAAGTGAGCCCTGCCTGCTAGCTGTGACTTGTTTCAAACTCTATAAACATATGCCCACTCACCAATTCTTGGGGTAGAAATTCCTTCCTTTTTCTCTTTCTTCCAGTGGGTCAAGACATATATTGTCCCTGTATATCGAGGTGGCAGAAAACTAGTGCCTTGATTACTCAAAATGATCTCCTAGGACAATCTTCGTCTCTCTTTGCAATAGGAACATTATTATTTTTTGAATACCAGTCTCTGGCCCCCTTGTAAGTAACAGTCAGGTCAGCTTCCATATGTAATGGCTCCCACTCAGGCCATAAAGCTTTGATATACTTAAACTAGTCTTTCACCAAAAGTTAGCCGTAAACAACTGGCCTATAAAGCTTTCTATGAGGCAAGAGAACACCCGCTCTGTTGCTATAATTATTACTTCTCTCTTCGTGATGACTCTTGAGGAACGTAGTTAAAAAGCAGAGATACCACCTTTCTATTTTTCTCCATCTGTTTATTTTGCACAGTAAATTGCCAGCTCTGTGTTTGACATAGGAGTAAAACACTGCTGTGCTTCTTATCTGTAACTCTTGAGAGTGCAGCAAAGCACATACCCTTTAATTCCAACGTAATCAAGAATTTACTTCCCACAAACTACATTTCATCTTTTTTCCCTCTCACGTGGCTGTTGGTATTTGGAGTGGTTTCAAGTTGTTTGAGAATGTGCTTGCATCAACGAAATCAGCAATTTATTTCTGCACACAGTGTACAGACAGAGAAATAGGAATTCCAGCAAGGTTAACGGGAAACCTACCTGGCCTGTGACACTGTTACTCAAAATATGCTTAATTAGGCAGCATGTCATAACAATAGATGCTGTGATCATGAAAGTGGCAGGCCAAGTGACTAGGATTCTAGCGTCATTTTGTATATCTCAGAACCTTCAGAGCTGAGGGAAATGGAACTTCCCTCATTACCTGAGGCCCAGTTTGGCAATATCAGTTAAGCAATTGTGCCTCTGAATGGCACTGAGTGGGGCAAGCTCCTGCCTCAGGAGAATTTAGAAAATGGAATAATTGATTGTGCACTAAGTAGTTATTCACTCAGAGATTGTTGAGATACTAATTAATTCACACATCAGCACCTATCAGTTCAATTTTATTCAAAAAATACTTATTGAGTTTTTATCCTCTGTACCAGATACCAACATTATGAGCTGAATACCCAACGCTGAATAAAATCCAGTCTTATTTCTCTCTCGGTGAGATTCTCTTGGAGGAGGAAGAATTGTTCATAGATTATTTTAATGCAGTGTGGCAAACTCAGTGATAACACGGTGTATGATACAGGGTACCTAGGGATCAGGGGTGCCTGCCTGGATCTCCAGGGGGTTGCAGGAGGAGGTCAGGAAGGCCTTATTGGAGGAAGGGCTACTGGAACCAAATCTTTGAAAAGGTGTAGGGTTTCGGGGAATGATGAAGACAAAGGCTGGGAGGCATCAAGCAGCATGGAGTCACGAGCAACTTGAAATGCTAGTGATTTGAGAGGGAGATAAGCAGTGGAAGAGATGAGGGTAGAAAAGGAAGCAAAAACACATCCTTGCCATATTAGAGAGGTGAAGTAAGCCATCTGTGGTGGAAGGGGGTGGGGTATTCGAAGTAATGAGGGGAGTGACTGGTGTGGGTTAGTTTGCCCTTAGCAGCTTGGGTGGGATGGATTTGAGATGACAAGACTGAAGGGTGAGGAAAAATGATGCTTCAGTGGTCCAGGAGAGAGCTGATGAGGATGTGGGGAAGGATAGCAGGAGAGGACAGAGGGAATGGCAGACACAGGAAGCTCACGGGAGAGTCCAGGCTGGAGATGGAGACCTGGGAATCGTTACCATGTGGGCATGGTGCAGGCCAGATTAAGTACACACATGGAGCGTGTGCAGTAGTGAGAACAAGAAGGTGAGCTCAGTCCTCTGGGGGATAGAGCCTTTTTAAGTGGACAGAGAAAGAGAATGCCAAAGCAGGATACCAGATGAGAAGAAAAATGAGAATCAGCAAAGCGTGGTGGAATAGAATCCAGGTGAGCAGAGTTGATGATGTTTTAACAATGATGTCGAATCATCACATCTGTCACAGTCCTGCTAAAGCTAGGAGAAATTAAGACATTCAACAAATAGTTACCGAGTACCAGTTACACATCATGCACGTGAGAGTTTATGGTATTTTTAGCTTCTCGCTTTCCTAAGATCAACTTGCGAATGACTAGCAAAAATACAGGCTGCCAAATCAGTTTGTTGTATTCCACTGTGTCAAGTATTTCTCTGCGATTTTGTTTTGGCCCCATCGTTGTTTGTCATTTATTTCGACTTGTAACTTAAAACATTCTTTTACACAGTACAAAAATGGCAGAGACTTCCATGTGAGCATGGCATTCAGAAGCGCAATGTCAGAGATGTTGACTGCTGGTGAAAGAAATACAATAGAATGAGAAAAGCATTTCTTTTTTCTGTTCTTCAAAATAAGCGGGCTGGACTATATGGAAAGAGACTTGGGTGTTCCTCAATGTTTAACGCAAAGACGGCTTTTCATCAGAGAATTTTCCTCTCTTTGTGTGTGCTTCTTGTTTCCATAATGGTCTGTGCAAATGTGTCCTATTCTTTTCACATTGTCATGTGCAAACCTACACTTAGTACCTGCTAAGTACTTGATGTGAGACACTGAAGCCCAACTCACTTAGGCCAATCTTCATGTCAGACTAGTGAATTTTGCCTCTTGTAATGGTCTCCTAATGTAGCAGGAAGGAACTGAGCTATATATATAGACAGTGAGGGATGTTTCATTATGTAAATAGTTGATTTTTATCCCTTGGCATGTCCAAGCTGCACCTTCAAGTAAAAGAATCATCACAGATCTGCTGATCAATGAGACAAGTCATTCCTTAGTCAACAGACTTTTGCTGAGCAACTTGTTAGGCCCACACCGGGAGCTGGGGTAACAAAGATGGATTAGCTTTACTTATGGCTCTTGAATTATTCATAGTCTAGTGAGATAATTCATATATGTCAGAGTTCTTTCCAAACTCTAAAGTTCTTTCCATTTACCACCTGGCCCTTTAGATCTCATACATCCCAATGTGCAGATAAAAACAAGATGGCTCACACGAAAGGCACAGCATCTGTTGTAAGCAGTTGCTGGTGTCTGCCATGGCATCCTTGTTTGGGGGGACTGATTTCAGCTCCCTTCAGACTTCTTTTTCTTGCACAGCTCCTGGCTCTGTTCTCTGAGTTGGCGGGCCCCAAACTGTCACGGATGAGACATTCTCGGCTTCTGTCATGGCCTCACAAGACCCTCCACTGGGAGAAGTGAGTGGGAAGATTCATATTTCTGTATAAACATTAACATCAGTAACTGTACATCAAATGCCAATATCACCGCATTTGAGCACTTATAATTTCATGATGACCAATATCTTATTAATTAGTAAAGGGCTTGTTTAATGTAATATTCTCAGCAATATGCCCTGTTCTCTTTCTAGCTAAGTGTTTATGTATATGGATTTGTTTTTATGGTAAAAAATCTTATAATTACATTCTTTTCATACTCTCAAAATACCATTTGGCTTAAAGAACTGATGTTTTCTGTGGTAACTTCCACATGGCATCTGCTCAAACTACCCTTCAAATTACTGCATTAATTTGCTAAATGTTTCTCTCTTTGCACTTGCCTTGTGGAAACCGATCTTTTACTGGTTCCTTTTCCCCTAAATCAGCAAAACCTCAGCCTGTTCCATCTGGCATTATCATCGTTTTCCACTTGGCAATATGGTGTAGTGGTTATGAGCATGGGCATTAGAGTCCATGAGGCCTGTGTTTGAGTCCTAGTTCTAGAACCTTCTAGACATGTGATCATGAATAATTTATTTCCACTCGCTGTGCTAGGCTTTCCATAGGTAAAATGGTAAACTAATGTTAACTGTCTTACAGGGTTATTATAATGTGAGTAGCACAGTGTGTGGTCCAGAATAAATGTTTAATAAAATCTTTTTTTTCCCTAGTTATTGTCACAATTTTCTTGGCATAGTGATAAGCACACAAACAATGAAACCAGATGGACTTGTTCAAGCTATGTCCCTGAGCAAGCCACTTGCTCAGTTTCCTCGTCTACTAAATAGAAATAACAATACCTTACAGTGATAACATACTATTACAAAGACTGAAATAAAATATGTAAAAAAATAAATCTGGTGTTTGGCATGCCAAAGTGATAAATATGGCTCATCAAATCTTGTCATGGATTTCTGCCATGACTCAATCCCCACACCTAAAGCATCCCCCCTTGTAATCAATCCCTACAATTTACAAGAATATTAGTACCAAAGAAGGTTTTAGTCCATCTGAAAAATGTGGTCTCCTTGACTGGTGTTATAAGCTGTTTACTAATCTTGGATCCCTTTTCTAGTTATTTCCTTAGGTGCACGTATAAATGTTTTAATAGAGAATATTTTATCTTGTAGTAGCCTTGGAATTGTCTCTAGCATATGCTATCTCAGTTGCTTACCTTAAAGTACTGCTGGGTGTGAGCCAACTCACACACTCATATGTTCATTCACTCACTCAGCAATATCTGTTGTACATCTACTATGTCTTTGGCTGTGCTCTGGGTGTTTGGAATAATCAATAAACCAAACAAACATGTTTTTCTTTCTTTAATGTTTATTTATTTATTTTGAGAGAGGCACAGAGAGAGACAGAGAGAGAATCCCAAACAGACTCTATGCTGTCAGTGCAGAGTCTAATGTGGGGTTCAAATTCACAAACCATGAGATCATGACCAGAGCCCAGATCAAAAATCAGACGCTTAACCCACTGAGCCACCCAGGTGCCCCTAAACATTTTTTTTAACAAAACATATATTTCAATGTAGGAAGACAGATTAAAGCACAATAAACAATAAAAAATGTAAATCATACAGAATGTTCACAGTTATATTGATACTTTTTATGAAAAAAAAAGAAAGAAAGATTAAGAGGATCAGGAATCTGAGGTGAAGTTGCAGTTTTAAATAGAGTGGGTTAAATGGGCAATGGATATTAATACGGACTTCTTGGGTGTCATATATGTAAGGGGTTAATCACTGGGTTCTACTCCTGAAGCCATGACAACACTGTATGTTAACTAACTTGACTTTAAATTTTTAAAATGTCCAAAAAAATAGGGTGGATTAGAAGTGACCTAATTGAGAAAATGACATTTCGACAAACATTTGAGATAAAAGTCACTCAGAAGAAATTTGAAGAGTGTACTGTGCTTTACCCTCAGTACCCAGTACTATTGCTTTACCCTTCCCTTGACGCTGCTCTGCCTTGTCTTACTTGGGTGTCATTGTGGTACCCTCGCCTCCTTCCAGTCTCCTCATCCCCAGTCCTGATTCTTTATAATTTGCAGTCCCACACTGCCACAGTGATATTCCAAATTATATTTGATATTTGCTAGAAATAATATTCCATAACTATAGATGGAATTGTGTAACCTTTCTCCTCAAAGGATCTAGTGGCTCTCTATCTTCGTCAGGGACCACACTTCATCCACTCTGGGCCTCCTACTCTTTATACCTCTTTGTCTTTGCCATTATTCCCATCAGAAATACTTCTTCCCACATTTCATGCTTATTAGAAATTATACTCATCTTTCATGTCCTAGCTCTAATGGTATCTTGTTTATGGAGACTTCTATTTAAAATTTTTTTTAAATGTTTATTTTTGAGAGAGAGTGATAGTAGGGGAGGGGCAGAAGGAGAGACACACACACAGAATCCAAAGCAGGCTCCAGGCTCTGAGCTGTCAGCACAGAGCCTGATGTAGGGCTTGAATTCAGGAGCTGTGAGATCATGATCTGAGCCAAAGTTGGACGCCTAACTGATAGAGCCACCCAGGTGCCCCAGGGAGTCTTCTTATGCCTTCCGCGTGAAGCCAGTTGTTCCAGGCATTTCTCCATTTCCTATGCCCTGAATGCTATCTTGTTAGTGGGTTAGATGGCTACTTTCTCTTGAAATTGCCAATTCTGCAGCATATGGTTCTTACTTATTGTGGGATTGTCTTAGTTTAGCACACTGCTTGGTCCACTGGACACAACCCTGCTTTCTTGAAATTATCAAATTGAGCAAGCCACTTGCCAACTTTGATCCCCAGTTTCCTCATCTTAATGGGTTAATACCACATTTTTATGAGGACTAGGTAAGGATTAAATTAGATTGCATGAGATAATGGCTCATTATTTGAATGCTTCTTGTGGTGGTTGGTGTGTAGCATAACTTCAATAAATATCCAAGAATCTAGTTTTGTTTTCTAGATTTTCTTTTCTAGATTTTCATTGCCTATCTTCGTACTTCTCTTCCTTGCATGATGCTGTCTTAGTGTCACCATTCTTTCTTTCTTGATTTTTAGAGGAAAGCACTCCTTTAGTTTTTTGTTTCTAGACAACTTTCATATGTTCCCTCTCTTCTTCTAAATTAATAGCTTTTTAAAAAAAATTTTATGTCTTTATTTTGAGAGAGAGACCAAGAGCCACCAGGGGAGGGGCAGAGAGAAAGGGAGACACAGAATCTGAAGACAGCCTCCAGGCTCTGAGCTAGCTGTCAGCACAGAGCCCGACACGGGGCTCAAACCCACGGACTGTGAGATCATGACCAGAGCCGAAGCTGGATGTTCAACTGACTGAACCACCCAGGTGCCCAAATAGCTTTTTTTTTGGAGCAGTTTTAGGTTCACAGAAAAATTGCGTGGAAAGTACAGAGATTCCCACATACTCCTGATATGCATAACCTCCCCACTTATCAGCATCCTGCACCAGAGTGGTATTTGTTACAGATGATGAATCTACACTGACACACCATTATCACCCAAAGTCCACAGTTTACATTAAGGTTCGCTCTTGATGTTATTTATTCTTTGGAATTTGGACAAATGTATAATGATGTATAACCATCATTAAAACATCATACAGAATAGTTTCTCTGCCCTAAAACTCCTCTGCACTCTGCCTGTCATGGCTTTCTCCTCCTTAACCCCCAGCAGCCACTGATCCATCCTTTTACTGTTTCCGTTGTTTTTACCTTTATGTAGACTTTTTAGATTGGCTTCTTTCATTTAGCAATATGCATTTAAGATTCCTCCATATCTTTTCATGGCATTTCTTTTTAGCATGATAAGTTTTAATATGATAAATTTCTAAAATATACTCTCTTGACCCAGTGTTGAGGCTGTGGCCAGAGACCATTCTGTTCCCCTTATTGAGCAGCTGATTAAATCCACATCCCCAGTCACCTGCCACTCTGGGCCAAGTTCCAGAACACCGGGGACAGCCCCGGTGTCCTAGGGCCACCTAAAATTGTTCAAAACAGTAGTATGTATTAAAGCAATAGGTGAAAGCATATTGTCTACTAAAACCACTGTTGTCACCAGATGTCAATCAATCAACCATCCGATCAACCAAATATTATTAGGCATTTACTATTTTTCTAGAGGAAATAACAAGGAAGTAAAAGGAGAGCCCCTGCTTCCAAAGGATTTATAGCCTATTTTGAGAGGCAATTTTATTAAAATGTAATGCTGACTTTGTGGTACTACTATAAGTACAATAGAAATTCAGACAACAGGAGTTCATATGGATTACAGTTGTTGAGAAAAGATTCATGGATGGGTGACGTGAGGAGTGACCTAGGCCTAGAAGGTCAAGTAACTTCGGGACAGGTGAAAAGAATATATGTAAAGCACAAAGTAGAGTGCCTCTTTGCTCAGTGCCTCAAGCATTGCGAACACCATATTGATATCACAGGGCTAGCTCCTCCAGATGGCAAAGCAGAGAGCTCCTGCTAAATAGTTGATTTGAAAGAGCCAAAATACCTGAATCCTGTATAAAAATATTCCTACTGCTGTAGATGGCATTCTGCCTATATTCATCTGTGTTCTCCCTCTATTCATGTGTTGAAATCCTAACTCTCATGGTGATGGTATTAGGAAGTTGGGCCTTTGTGAGGTGATTAGATCATGAGGATAGAGCTTTCATGAGTGAAATTAGTGTCCATATAAAAGAGACCCCAGAGAGTAACTTTGCCCATTCTGCCACGTGAGGACACAGCAAGATGATAGTCATCTGGGAACCGGGAAGATAATTCTCAGCAGACGTGCACTCTGCTGGCACCTTGGTCTTGAATACCCAAGCCTCCAGAGCTGTGAGAAAGAAGTTTCTGGTGTTTAGGAGTCACCTAATTTATTCTATTTTTGTTATAGCAGCCCAAAGGGACTAACGGATTAAGATGCCTACTACTTATCTACTCCTACTAAACTACACTATTTTATTCATTTGGCTCTAGAAAACATTTACTCTTTAAAAGATTAAAAGAAAATGCTTCTAAGGAGTAAAGAGATAGTTATAACTTAAGTGTCACCATTCTTTTATGTAATATGTATTTATTCAACAAGTCTATATTGTGTCCCTTCTCTATGTTAAGTTTTATGCTGGATCATGTATATAAACAATGAGTCGGCTATAATCCCCACCTCAGGTAGGTCAGAGTCAGTGAGAAAGGCAGATATGTGTACCAATGGTCATCATGCAATGGGGTTCATGCCATTTTACTCATAAGAAAGGAGTGATGGGGGTTCTGGAGGCCAAGGAGTAGTGTGAAGCTGGAGCTGAGTATGAGAGTTGGTTATGTGGTAAAAGAGGTGAGGGTTTCTTCTTTTTCTTCATTTCCCTCCTTTGCATTCCCTTCTGTACAATTCTCCACAAAGTCTTTAGACTGCCAGTTGTGCTCAGGAGGTAAGAGGAATCCACTGTGGTCCTTCCGACCAGGGGGAGGAAAGTGTCCACACAGCTGGTCACAGTCCCATGCGGGATGTTGGAGCCAAAGCGAGGCAAGCAGGGCTGCCCAAGGAAGTGTCTCCATGTGAGTCAGGCTCACGCACAGGAGGAATGTGTCAGTGTGAGGGGCCTGCGGTGGCTGCTGTAGAGACCGAGCAGATAAGTCAATATATTTAGTATAATGTGAGGCAGATTTTCCACTGCTGGAAAAGGGAATTAATTCCACATATGGAAATGAGAAAAAGAGGTTCAACATGGTAGTGTTGTATTGAAATTGGGGGTTTCAGTGTGATCTCATGATTTTCAATGTGTGGAGAGATATGGGAACAAATATGAGTGTGTGTTGTGTTTTGTTTGTTTTTGGTGTGTGTATATACATACTTCCACAGTCTTGTATACTAAGGATTACACACCAATAGCAATGAGTACACCAAACACCCAGATCTTTGGCTGATTCAATAGTGGGGGCAGTGGAAGAACAAGATAAGTCACAAAATCTTGTTCTGGAAGCATTGAGTTCAAAAAATGATTACATTTTTTTGGCACAGGATCCAGCCTGATGGGCCTCCCACTGGCCAATCCCAGATAACATGAGCATCAAAGTGAATAACACTGGTCACAGATTCTATACAACTTTTTAAATAAACTAGGAATCTGTGTACTCATGCTGGTATACACAACTGAATAAATACATTGAAAACTTGCTGAGTTTGATGAAGATTGGGACAGGTAAATAGGTTGGATAATGCTTCACAAAATGCTTATTAATTACAAAAGGAAAGAAAAAAAGCACTTTTTGGTGGAGAAGCCCAACAGAAACTACTTTAATTAAATAATCAATGCCAATATCATCAGGAGTAGGAAAGCCCAAAGTCGTGTACAGCATGTTGATACACAATGAGACACATAGAGTATCAGTTTTCTTATATTTTGGCCAAGAATAGACAAACGTGACTCTTGCCAGACAAAGATAAAGTGAGGTTCATTCTACAAAACTGCACTGGAATCATTGAAAGTACTGAGTTTACAGAAATCAAGAAAACACTGAGGAAACATTCCATGTTGAATTAGACTATGAGAACTAAGTGTGTTTCATCGATTCTGACTGGACTCTTGTCCTAGAAAGGATGTTTTGGGGAACCTGAGTGGGATCTGTGGATGAGATGGTTGTCATGTATTAGGTTTGATTCCATAATGTTGATGATTGTATTTGACAATGTAAGAGAAACATACTGTGATTTTTAAAAATAATATAAGAGACTTTGCCTGCATTTATAGGACATATAAACCAAAGGACATAAGGATTCAGGCTGTCACATTAGCAACGTATTTTCAAATGCTTAAGGAAAAATGGTTCTTTGTACTATATGCACAACTTTTCTACAAATTTGAGTTTATTTTTAAAAAAGGTTGGGGAAGGGAAGTGCCTAAACATGTTATTAGCTCACATGTTATTGGAGGCTTCCTGGATAGTCCACTGAGAATAGAGCTCTGGAAAATAGAGCATCAGAGGGATTTGCTCACGAAGGCTCCAGGCACACAAGGCTGGGTGGGGGTCCTAAGGCAATGGAGTCCAGGCCTGACTTTGCGATTTAAAGTGGAATGTCTTTAGAGAAAGTACCTACTTTCTCTGGATGGCTCTTCCCTCAACTGTAAAATGAGAGGTTGACTTAGCTCCCTTTCAGCTCTCAAATTCAACCCTGTGATTCCTTTTTTTCATGTATTATAGCTCATCACCAGCTCTGTGGTGGTCTTTGTTTCAAAGTTCTCCGTTCTCTGTTTCTAGCTATCCCAGGGAGGTCTCTGACTAAAGAGGTGCTGCTTGGTTTGACAGTTTGGTCACCTTGGCATGATTTAATTCTCCTCAGGAGGGAGGATTAGTGTCTCTGACACACAGAACTCCAGGAAGGGAGCACACCCAGATCTAATAGCACAATGATGGCCTTCGAGATACATCCATACTCTCTTCTGGCATGAATAATTCCAGCAGCGTGACTCGAGGTTCAGTTGGGTACTGGCCACAGAGAACATTTCCTTGGAGGGGCTCCAAATATTAATTCTGGAGATGCTGGTGGAGCCAGAAGGTGATGAGCCAGATGGGCAACACCGGTCCACAAAGCGATTCTCATCTCCCCACACTCAGGCCTGTCTGAATTTCAGAACTCATGAGGAAGCGTTAGCAACCTCTATACACACACATGCCAACCACACATAAAAATCAGCCATTCCAGCTGACATTTTGCCAAAGGAAATTAATATGCTGTACTGTGCTGAGAATATGCTCTACTTAATAATAACCAGACTTAAGAGAACGAGAACAAGATGCAAGACTACTGAAAAATCGAGGGCAATAAACTGTAGGTCGTCTTTTCTCATATAGTGTAAATTTCCAAATTCCAAAGGTGGTGGATTTTATATACAACTTAACTGGAGATCTTTTTTTGTTTGATGGTTGTTATTAAGAATCGGTGATGGGTCAGGAGGACCTGGTTGCTTCAGAATGAACACCAGCAGGATTTAGACATTCCTTTGCCAAATTACCCCAGGGCCTGGCACAAAATTGATGCTCAATAACCATTTGTTGAATGAAGGCACAGAAGAATGTGTTAACCAGTGATAATGATATTCATGGAGGTGGACTCAGGCTGCTGACTGTGTTTTAAAAACATTTTGCAATTTAGGTTCTCCTTAGAATTCTAAAGCAAATAGAGATTTAATAAGAACTGGTTAAAACTAACAATAAATGTTTCCTGAATGAAAGGGAGAGCTCGATGTGAGAGATCTTTTTTCATTAGCTGGAATTCTGTTTCCCTTTTTGTTTATTTGGCTCCAGGTAAAAGAGTTTTGGGGATGTTTCTTCCTCCAGACCCCACCCCTCCCATCCAGCAGGTAAGGGCCCCATAAACTAAATGACGCTTCTTTATGTGTGTTCTCAGATTTCTAGTGCAGCACAGTCCTGCCACTGGGCTGATGGCTTGTTTATAAAGCTTGGGTAGTAAATAACCCTGGATTTATTTTTACATTTATTTGGGACAATCTTCTCACTGTCACTGTGCCAATACCATCAGTATAACTAGACGTTGCATAAAACAGCACAAACTTGGAGGAAAAAGAAAAAAACCAGCCTGAGCTTAAATGTCTGCTGTGTCACTCGCCAATTGCATGACCTTGGGCTGGTTGTGGAACACATCGGAGCCTCATTTTCCTCATGTTGTTAAACAAGGTCACATCTGCACAGTGCCTGGCCCTAGTAGGCCTGTAGCGTTCATTCTCTCCTAGTTAATCTCCTGTAGGCCTACTTTGCTTCCTGTCACCTTGGCTTTTTTGTTTTTCCCTGTTTTTGTCTCCTCTCCCTAACAAATCATCACTAATGTACCCCACAGTTGGACTATTCCTGTGGTCAGGACCATTCCTCAGTCAGCGTCTCCTTATCCATCTCACAGGGACAGGGGTGAGGGTTGGGAGGTGCCCTAGGTCGCTTTCTGCCAGAACAGAAGCCTGTTACTTTGTACCAAAATGGCTTCAATAGAAACACGTGTACTTTTTAAGTTTACATTTATATTTTAAGTTCACATTTCTGCTCAATTCATGTAGCCCCATCTTAAGATTTTCCCTTAGTGGCCAGGTTTGAATTGCTTCGGCTCAGTTTCTGTGTGTGCTAAGGGTGGACATAGCAGCAATCAGTGCAGCTGACATTCAGTACCACAGTCACCTCCAACCCACTGAGTGGCTGTCGCCTATCATTAGTATCATAAGATATTATGGTCTATCTATTTATCTATCTATTATATTTTATTGAAGTCTAGTTGGCCCACAGTGTTGCATTAGTTTCAGGTGTACAACATAGTGATTGGACAAGTCTATACATTATGCTGTGCTCCCCACAAGTTAATATGGTCAGTTTTTGAAACAGTAGCCAGCGTGGAGTGCTTCCTTTAAATTTGTCAGATAATAGCATCCAGCTCAGTGCCATCCAGGGGCTTCTCATCTTGCTTAGAATCGAAGTCAGGGCCTTACATCTCATGGCCTAGGTGCCCGTAGGTACCAGGCTTGTTTACTCTGCAATCTCATCTCCTTATTTTCTCCCTTCATCATGGTGTCCCAACCCCATGGGCCTCTTTGCTGTTCCCCACCTCACAAGGTGTAAGGGTCCCACCTCAGGACTTTCCCATTTGTTGCTCCCCATGCCTAGATGCCCATCCTCCTGTATAGCTACGTTATTCCAGTCTCTGCCCTGTATCACCTCTTCAGGGAGGACTTCCCTGACTACTCTGTCTATATTAGGGCCAGCTAATTAGCACTACTATCTTCTGTCCCTCAATTGGCTTAACTGTCCTGTACATAAAAACATACTTTTGTTATTTGTTTCAAGCACGTCTTTCCCTCTACAATGTAGGATCTCTAGAATGTAGTGGGATTTTATTTCCTTCACTACTGCAGTATCTCCAGAGCCTTGAAGACTGTGTGGTGATTGAATGAAGAGATAGATTAATTTAGGATCAGCCCTGCTGCGCTCTGTGGTTTGGAGGGAGAAGAGCTGTGGAAATGCTTTTGCTCTAAAGACATGGAGATACTACGTCTCCATAATAAGAAAAGGAACAACAGCAATGTAATCATTTCAATTTCTCAAGCATTAGGATGCCTTGCTCATTAGGAATCTACAAGTTGTTTGTGATGATTCATGAACTTATAATTTTATCACTTTGGTTGTGGAAAAATGTGCAACAGGTTATTAAGATAATTACAAAGATGTGCAGTCTTTAAATGATTGTACTAAGATAATGCATCATGAAAATTACACTCTCATTTATTGGTGTACAAAGAATGTTGTATCACGTAAAGTCCGTCTACAATCTTAGTCCTTCCCCTAACACAAGCTCGAACACTCTGTCCTGATACTTCCTCCTATCTGCTGCTAAACAAATCTAGACAAAGCCACAGTTTGGGTTCTGAAACTTGAGTGCTACAGTGCGACAAGTCTGGTCAAATGTTTATGACCTTGAATAGATTACTTAGTCTCTATGCCCCAACTTCCTTATTCCTAAATGGGGACAAAAATAATACCAATGTCATAGGCACATGCTACGTGATGAGTAAATGAAATAATATATACCGTGATTAGCATACACACTTAGCAACTGTTAACATTAAAAAAAAGTATTTGAGGCTTAAGAAAGTCAGTTCTTGCCCCTCCCCACAAAATGTTCGTCTCTAACCCGAGACAAAGAAATACTTTTCTTCAGGATATATATTTAAAATTATAACAATCTGTAGAGATTCATACAGATTTGCCAATATGCAAATTTTAAATGGTGGCAGATTTCTGCTCTGTAAAATGCCTTTTGACTCTAATGTAGACTTGGCCTCACAGCTTTGACTATTGTCAGCTACATGACCATAGCACTTTCAGTCTCAACCTTTGGGTGGTGTGAGTGACTCTTCAGAACTTGAGAATTTAATCAATTCTTATTGTTTTTTCCCCCCCATTTGTTTTGTTTTTGGTATTGTTTATATTTTCAGCACGATCTGTACCAGTTGCACACAGGAAACCTTTTTCTCCCTCCTGAATGGTGTAGAAATAGTTCCAGGAGCAGGCCGAAGGGGTGGCTGGTTGGCCTTTGCACGGGGTCGGGTGAGAGGGCTTCCTGGGTATGGATTCAGCCCTGGGCTCTGATGTGTTGCTCTGATGGCGATGCTAAGAGTATACATCCTGCTCTTAAACCTCAGCCACTTCTCTTAAACTGCGTGGAAAAGCATGCATTACTGACCCCGCATAGGTACTAGGGCAGTTTCATTAGTATTTCTTTTATTTAGCTTCGGCTCTTACTTGGAGAAAGAAGTATATATTATTTCAAGTGGTTAAGTACAACACATACACAAACACATACACAAATGCCTACTCACATTGATACACACACACACACACACACAGACACACACAGACACACACACACACACACACACACACACACACACACATATCCAAGGCTGAAAAAGATCTGGAGGGACTAAAAAAATGTAAGATAATCCAAGGACATATCCCTGAAATGATCTTGAATCAACTTTCAAGGCAAAATTGCTCAATAAGAAAACTTACCTCCCCAGGGGAAATTTTGCCGTCATGAGGGAAATGTTAGTGCAAACGTCTACAGGAGCCCAGGTGTATATGTGCGTGTGGCTGCAGGGACCAGGAGAAAGGGAGGACAGGGAACAGATATTACTCCAACAGAAATAATTTCCTAGTTCTTGCATATCCTCCCACTCACAATAAAATACACTTTCCCAAATTACACGTCAGCTGTTTGCAGCGTCTGAGACCAAATGCTTAGGCTGTGTTTTTTTTTTTCCCAGCAGGAAACTAGGAAATGAGTCATAAAACATTAATACTGCCTTAAAATAACTTAGGGTAGGGTGATCCCAAGACGAACTCGAGTTGAGCACCAGAGGGAAGGAAGCTGCACCTCCAGAGGAGAAATTTCATTAAAGATGACTTGCCCTTTCTCAGAGCATTCTGGGTCTGGCTTCCCGAAGCTGGGTGCGCTGTGTCATGCTGAATGGGAATCCTGGCTGCTTCACACATCTGTGGAGTGTTCCTCATCTCAGAAACAGAAATAAGTGAAGAAGGGAGGCAATCTCTTTTTCCAAACGAAAGGATGCTAACACATCAGCTGCGCCCGTTATAAAGTGTTTTTAAGTTCTCACAAGCTCAACCAAATTTAGGACTTCACTCATTTGGACATGTGATAACTTAGGCGGAGGGAGGCTGAAATATAGGGTAGTGGTGAAGAGCGCAGACCTGAGAGCCAGACAGACCTAGGTTAGAATCCTGGCTTTGCCTTTTAATAGCTGTGTTCTTGAGCAATTTGTTTGCTCTCAGTTTGTTTTCTCTTCTGTAAAACTGGGACAATGACAATTATAAAGTAGCTTTGAGGATTAAATGAGGTGATAAATGCACAACAGTCCATGATTAAAAAGTAAAGTCACATTTCCTTTCATAAATTGACCCTAAGCCCTTACTTAGTGGTTATGGGAGGTCCATTTTTCCATGGGATCCCCTTTCTCCAAGTCATTTCTGGGAATACCAGAGAAAATACTTGCAAGCCCTGCAAACTAATTCTGGTAGTAATTATTTCTCTGAAAGATCTTGCCTCCAGATATCTCTTGTAACCCCAGGCCATTGCATAGCTCACTTCTCTGTGCCTGAATCAGAATGTAGCCACAGCTAGCCCAGATAGGGCTTTTGTATGCATCAGCAAAAGGAGTCCCCTCTAGATAGGGCCCTGGGCTCCATGAGAAGTCTAGGCCTTTGGATGAATAAGAAAGATGGCTTCCTCTTTATCCAAATGGACTCAGCTCCATCTCAGGGTTCATGGTTTGTTGAGGGAGTGCAGGTTGGATTTTAGGTCTCATACCTCTTATTCAGCCAGGTGCTTTTGGGCAATAAAAAAAAATACAACCATGACCCTCAGGGTAATCCTTTGTTAATATAACAGAAAATCCCAAAGCAATACTGGCTTAAATAAAATACTACTTTATTTCCTGTTCATGCAAATGAAGTAGACTTCCTAGGGCTGATTGGACCACTTCACAGTGTCATGAAAGCACTAGGTTCCTGTTTTTCTGTTCCACTGTCCTCAGTATGTGGCTTCCATTGTCAAGGTCATCTAATGGTCCATGATAGCTGTGGAGCTCACACTATTTTATTCAAGTTCAAAGTAGTAGGAAGGAGGAGGGGATGAAGTGGGGCGTGACCCTGTGCACACAAGAATATTTTGCATAAATTTTACTGACCAAAAATTAATCATATGACACACATGTCTGGAAAGGAAAACTGAGAAATGTTATCTTTTTAGGTTGGAACATGATTAAATGGTGATTCTCTTATTAAGGGGAAGGGGAAAATGGATGTTGGAGGTAGGCAACCAGTAATTTCTCATAAGGCTTTTCTTGTTCTCGGTTCTACTTAGCTCTAAATATGGACCCGGTCACTCCCTTGCCATTATCCCATCTCCTAGCTCAAAACCACTTTCTTATTTGATGAAATCTAACTGAATACAGAGAAGATTAAGAAAATAATACTACAGAGAGCTGAAGGCAGTTAAGGCAACACAATTAAATGGGTTCTAGAATCAGATTGCTTGTGTTCAAACACTGACTGTATCATAATTCTTAGCTGGAAACATTTGGCAGCTTTTCCCAAAACTTTCTGGGCTTCTGGTTTCCCAATCTGCAGAATAATAACATTGTTAAGAAATTAGCATTCTAAGGGGTATAGAAAGAAACAGGCTGACATGCCTCTGGCCATTACTTTCTTGGAGATACCATTTATAAGAACGTTGGCATACCCTTCCATCCTGCAGGGATATTTATGAAGTTCTTCTTAATGTCAGAAGACCTACCAATACCCTTGGTTTCATCTACTATGTCCTTGAATGGGCAGAAAACTTGCATTTGAATAGTTGAGTATAGTGCGCATTCTTTGTGGCAAATTAAAAACTTTATTTACTTGCCTTTGTCCACTATTACTCATCAAAATTATCTGATGATGGCAGGAGGAGAAGCAGCAGAGGAGTGAGGATGACAGGTGCGCTCCACGCTTTGAGTGTCTGTAGCATCCAACCCCCTCATTCCTTGGCATCCCCAGCTCTCATGTATCCTCCAATTAGATGGCCAATTAAATTCTTATGTTCTAAATTTTTTTATTTTGAGGGACATTTTCTAGAGACTGACAAATACAAGTCACTATTGTGGCCAGTAACATTAAAATGGATTAGAAGCATATATTAAAATCCCACTATTTAATTAAGAGAAAGTCCTCAATAAATGTTCAATGAAGACATAAAAATGGGAATATATATACCACTACCAATTGTAATTACTTTAAGGGTTCGTAGGCTCTGACTCCCATTGGAAGGTCTTTGCTTTGCTTCCCACTGGCTTCCATGCAGGAGAGGCCCCTCTCATCCGGAAAATGTCCAGAGCTCATGGCACTTCTCACTTCAGACCCCCACCTGTCTCCATCCTCACCATAAGATTGGTGTGCAGCATCCCCTCCCTCTGTCCAAGGCCGTGTTGTTTCCTCTTCATTTCCTTCAAGGAAGCTCCTAACCCCACCCAGAGTTATGGTCTGAACTCCATTATCCTGACAAGACAATCACAAAAGTTGAGAGTACGTTGCACAAAAAGTAGCCTTTTCCCAAATGTATGGCCAACTAATCTCTGACAAAGCAGGAAAGAGTATTCAATGGGAAAAAGACAGCCTCTTTAACAAATGGTGCTGGAGAACTGGGCAGCAACATGCAAAGGAATGAAACTAGGTCACTTTCTTACACCATATACAAAAATAAATTCAAAATGGATGAAGGACCCGAATGTGAGTCAGGAAACCATTAAAACCCTAGAGGAGAAAGCAGAAAACAACCTCCTTGACCTCAGCCACAGCAATTTCTTACTCGACACATCCCCAAAAGCAAAGGAATCAAGAGCAAAAATGAACTATTGGGACCTCATCAAGAGAAAAAGCTTCTGCAAGGCAAAGGAAACAATCAAGAAAACTAATAGGCAACTGATGGAATGGGAAAAGATAGTTGCAAGTGACATATTGGATAAAGGGCTAATATCCAAAATCTACAAGGAACTCACCAAACTCCACACCCAAAAACCAAATAATCTAGTCAAGGAATGGGCAGAAGACATGAACAGACACTTCTCCCAAGAGGACATCCAGATGGCCAAAAGACACATGAAACGATGCTCAGCATCACTCATCATCAGGGAAATACAAATCAAAACCACACTGAGATACCACCTAACGCTAGTCAGAGTGGCTAAAATGAACAAATCAAGAGACTATAGATGCTGGCGAGGGTGTGGAGAGATGGGCACCCTCCTACACTGCTGGTGGGAATGTGAACTGGTGCAGTCACTCTGGAAAACAGTGTGGAGGTTCCTCAAAAAACTATCCATAGAACTCCCCTATGACCCAGCAATAGCACTGCTAGGAATTTACCCAAGGGATACAGGAGTGCTGATGCATAGGAGCACATGTACCCCAATATTCATAGCAGCACTTTAAACAATAGCCAAATCATAGAAACAGCCTAAATGTCCATCAGCTGATGAATGGATCAAAAAATGTGGTTTATCTATATAATGGAATACTGCATGGCAATGAGAAAGAATGAAATCTGGCTATTTGTAGCAACATGGATGGAACTCAAGGGTATTATGCTAAGTAAAATAAGTCAGGCAGAGAAGGACAGATACCAAATTGTTTTCACTTATAAGTGTAACAGGAGAAACTTAACAGAGGACCATGGGGGAGGGGAAAGTGAGAAAATAGTTGGGGAGAGGGATGGAGGCAAACCATGAGAGACTCTCGAATACTGAGATCAAACTGAGGGCTGATGGGGGTCAGGGGAGGGGAAGGGGCTGATGGGCATGGAAGAGGGCACTTGTTGGGATGAGCACTGGGTGTTATATGGAAACCAACATGACAATAAACTAAAAACAAGAACAATGTTACATGTCGGCTCTAAAATATAGTCTAAATCTATATTTTGGAAACACACATATTGACATCTGTCAAGATATAGCATAGTAAAAGCTCAATCTAGTTTATATTGTAGAAATCAACAAGACACTCTATTAGTTTCATCATCATTAAGATGACGGCAACATCCAGTTTTTTTCTCCCACAAAATCTGTGGATAGAAACTAGTAATAGTACTTTTTCCTGGTAATAATTTCAACCCCCTACCCCAAAAGGGTGTTTCAAAGGTCTCTATCTGGAGAAAGTAGAAACTGTAAACAACTCCCAAATTATACTTTTGTTGCTTAAAAAGAAAATAAAAAAATTCCTCCTTTACTGGAGACCTCACTACATATAGAAAGAGCTTGCTAGAGGTTAACATATGATAAGCACTAAGACAGTAGCTGTTGTTCCTACCTGATTTTTTTCTTAAAAAATACTTTTCATGGCTTTGAATAAAGGGCTGATTTAAAATGAGATTACAATATTGTAAAATCAACATCATGTAAAAGAAAAGACCTATTTTAATTGCAAAAGACAGTACATTACTGTGAGTTCCCTTGCAGCCAGAACAAAGAAAGAAAATATCAAGCTTTATAACTCAGAGATGACGAAGCACACTTAATTTTCAATGAAGCAAATTTTTTTCATGGCAGTGCATTCTAAAAGATATCTTTCCAATGGAATCTTCTATAAACAGCACTGAGAGGAATGATATTTAGTGTTCTTGAAAACATATTTACAAAGTTTATACTAACAGATTTCATATGGCTATTTTTTTTTTGAATTTGCTCACCCTTTATTTAATTTAATTTTTTTTTTTTTAGAGAACTGAGTGACTATTTCTTATAAGAACTGAAAAAAGCTTAAGGCACAGGGCTTTTGTGCAACTTAAGACAATTCCTAGGGCAGCTAGGTTGATGTGGAGGTCTGTCTGCATTGATGGAGAGACACAAGAATGCTTCGGGAAGTAGATGTGAGGCTTTTGTGTTAGGCTTGCTCCCCCAAATCTTCCTTCCTCTCTTGAGTATGGTGGTCATTTGAGGATGAACTGTCCACCCTGTAGCTACTATTTTCAGAGAAGTAATTGACAGAGTTGAATTTGACCTTTGGATGTATCTTTTTAAGAAAATTTGCTGAGTGCATTGAAATACAGAGATAACGTTTATAATTAAATGCAAGTTAATCTTTTCAAGTTTTTTAAAATTGGAAATATATAATAAATACAATACAGAAAATTAGTTAATAAATAGAAAATTATTGACACGATTACCATAATATGATTACTGTGGTAATTTCAAAGTATATCCATAAATTCTTTGATAGTTCTCCTTTCAAAAAATACAAACTCATTCTTCCCCTTAAGTGAGGGCTGGGCTTAGTGTCTTGATTCTAACAAACAGAATGTGGTAGCAGTGATAACGTGGGGCTTCTAAGCTTTGACCATCTTTGTTCTTGCTCTTGAACTATACCTTTCTCTAGAGGAAGGTAGCTGCCATTTTGAAAGGGCACCCAGGGAGCCCTATGGAGAGGCCCACTTGGTGAGGGATTGATACTTCTGACAACAGACAACAGGGAAGTGAGGCTTCCCGCCATCAGCCATATGATTGAGCCTTCTTGGAAGCAGACCCTTGCTTGGATTCAGGCAAGCTTTCAGATGACTGCAGTATTAGCTGACAGCTTGGCTATGACCTCATGCACCACTGTGTGATTTGTATTTTTACTTTTTATTAGTGTCTTTTTATGCATAAAAGTTTTTAATTCTCATAAAGTCCAATTTGTTCATTTTTTTTCTTTTGTTATTTGTGCATTTGATCATATCCAAAAAATTATTTGCCAAATCCAATTTCATGAAGTTTTTGCTCTGTATTTTCCTCTAAGAATTTTGTAAGTTTCAGGCCTTACATTTAGGTCATCGCCAATTTTGAGTTAATTATTGTATATGGTGTAATGTAAGGGTCCAACTTCATTCTTTTGCATGTGGATAGCCAGTTTTATCAGCACTAATTATTGAAAAGACTGTCTTTTCATCATTGAATGGTTATGGCACCCTTGTTGAACATCATTTGTCCATATATGTGAGGGTACGTTTCTGGACTATTCTATTCCTATGGTCTACTGCTGTGTCTTTGTGCCAGTACCATCTGATTTTGATTACCGCAGCTTTATAGTAAGTTTTGAAATCAGGAAGTGTGAGTTCTCAGGCTTTTTTCCCCCTAGGATTATGAAATACCATATGAATTTTAGGATGCGTTTTTCTCTTTCTACAAAAAATACCATTGGGATTTTGAGAAGTATTAAATTATGTCTGGAGATTGCTTTGGGTAGCATCAACATCTTGATGTTAAGTCTCTTAATCCATGAACATGAGGTATCTTTCCTTTTAATTATCTTTAATTTCTTTCAGAAATGTTTTATAGTTGTCATTGTATAAGCATTTTACCTTACTGGCCTAGTTAATTCCTAAGAAGTATTATTTTTAATGCTATCATAAATAAAATTGTTTTCTTAATTTTATTCTCTAGATTATTCATTTTTATTGTATAGAAATGCAACTGATAGTTGTGTCAAATATGTATCCTGCTCCTTTGCTGAATTTGTTAATTAGTTCTAACAGGGTAGACTGTGTGGAATCTTTAATTTTTTATACATAAGATTAATCATCTGTGAAGAAAATCATTTTACTTCTTCTTTACCAATTTGGATGCCTTTTATTTCTTTTTCTTGCCTAATTTCTCTATGTTGAATGAAAGTGGTGAAAGCAGGCATTTTACTTTGTTCCTGATCTTAAAGAAAAAGCTTCTAGTCTTATACCATTGAGTATATTTGCTAGTTTTTTGTTTTTTGGGGTTTTTTTAGTATATGGCTTTTATGTGGAGGTAGTTTCCTTCTATTACTTCCTTTATTTTGAATGCTTTTGTCATGAAAGGGTGTTGAATTTCTGTATCAATTGAGATGACCATGTGTTTTTTTTTTTTCCCCCTCCATTCTGTTAATGTGATGTATTATACTGATCGATTTTCCTACATTGAACAATCCTAGCATTCCAGGAATAAATTCCACTTGCTTCTGGTGTATAATCTTTTAAATATTCTGCTGAATTTGACTTGCAAATATTTTGTTGAGCATTTGTACCAGTGTTCATAAGGGATATTGATCCATAGTTTTTTTTTTTTTTTCTTGCAGTACCTTTGTCTAGTTTTGGTATTAGGGATGCTGGCCTCATAAAATGCATTATAGAGTGTCCTTCCTCTTCAATTTTTTGAAAAAAAATTGAGAAGACCTGGTGTTCTTTTTTTTAAAGTTTATTTATATATTTTGAGAGAGAGAGAGAGAGAGAGAGAGAGAGAAAGCATGAGCAGAGGCAGAGAGAGGGAGAGAGAGAATCCCAAGCATGCTCTATGCTGACAGCATGGCATCCAAGTGGGGCTCGATGCAGGCTTGACCCGGGATCAAAGCAGGGCTTTTTCATGGGGCTTGAACCCACGAACTGCAAGATCATGACCTGAGCTGAAATCAAAAGTCAGACACTTAACCCACTAAGCCACCCAGGCACCCTGGTGTTCTTTTCAAAATTGTTGATAGAATTAACCAGTGAACTCATCAGCTCCAAGGATTTGTTATTATTGTTGGGAGATTTTTGACTATCAATTAAATCTCTCTACTAGCTGTAGGTCTCTCTCTCTCTCTCTCTCTCTCTCTCGTGTGTGTGTGTGTGTGTGTGTGTGTGTGTGTGTGTGTGTGTGTGGTTTCGTCTTGGTAGGTTTTGTGTTTCCAGGAATTTTTCCATTTTATCTTAGGTTATTCAATTTATTGGTATTTATTTAGGTTCTTCAATTTATTGGTATTTAATTGCTCATAGTACTCTTTTATAATCCTTTTTATTTATGTAAAATCAACAGAAATGTATGCACTTCCATTTTTTATTTTAGTAATTTGGATATTCTCTTTTTTCTCTTAGTTCATCTAGCTAAAGTTTTGTCAATGTTGTTGATGTTTTTGAAGAACCTACTTTTGCTTTTGTTAATTTTCTCTATTAGTTTTCTATTTTCTCTTTAATTTATCTCTGTTCTAATCTTTATTATTTCCTTTCCTCCACTAGCTTTGGATTTACTTTGTTATTTTTCTAATTCCTTAAGTTGCAAAGTTAGGTTGTTGGTTTGCTCTCTATCTTATCTTTTTTGTGTCTCTTCTTCAATCTTTGTAGTAGTAGTTTGGCATGTAGTCTGAGCATGGACAGCTTCTAGTGGGATCTTGAAGATTTCAGGTATTAATTTCAGTTGAGTTATGCTAGATCAAAACTCATGAGTGCCAAGGTCCAGACAGCAAGGATGGTGGTCCCAGATACCTGGGAATCAAGGCACCTGAGTTCAAGTGTTGGTGCTGCTGCTTACTAGCTGAGCCATGTGACCTTGAGTAAGGTCAAGGCTCATTTTTCTCAATTATGAATTTATGGGATTATAATCTTTACCTTATAAGGGGTATAGTGAGAATACAATAAAATAGCTTCTGTCACAGTATGAAGTAAAAATAGAAAGATAGTTATTTCTAGACCTATGAGCTACCTAGAGGCAGGGACCTGTGCTTTTTTTTCTTCTTTTAGTGAATTGAGTTCTATAGCAGCTATGATTGTGCTTCAGTTACAGATAGGGGCCATGGATCTCTACCACCTAGCACAGAAAGGGCACTCAGCTAATGCCAAGTGCATGCATGAACTAGTTACTCTTACCTTGAATGGTGACTTGTGTGACCTTTGCCAAGTCATTCTCCATCTGGATTTCTCAGCTTTGCCCCAACTAGTGCTCCAATAACAGGAATCCCTTCAGGGGTCCATTCTTTTCACAACCAGACCCGGCCACAGTGGCAGTGATGTTTGCCATTCTCTAGGGAGAGGCTCCAGAACCTCACTGAATGACTGAGAAGAGGTAGTCAAAGGAGGAGTGTCAGCGTGTCTCAGCATTTCTTCATCTGCTTTTCATCTTTCTTGGTTCCCCAACACACACACACACACACACACACACCCATCTGTTTTCTTCCATGTAGAAAGACACACATGCACTTTCCAAGTATCACTTTAGGGCTGGAATCCAAAGTCTTCTCTTATCTGAAATTCATGGTGCACTTGCCCCTTGGCAGAGCCTGCAAACAGCTCGGTGGGTGTTTTTATAGTCAGCACACACACAGACTTGCCACACCACCAATAAAGTTTTCCTTATTGTTGTAACTGTTGGCAAAGGCAAAAGTCTGGGGAGATTGACTGCACAGCTTCATTATACTGCAAGAATATTTTTGATAGAATTTCAACAGCTCCTGACTGACTGTCAACTTCACTGTGTGGCTTTTTAAAGTCATCCCCCACCCCTCCCTAATTGGTCCTCAAACTCACAAAAACATTCAGGTCAGTTGTTGAATATCTGAATCTTTCCAAGTAATTAGCAGGTAGAATTACCAGGTAGCAGGCGTGTTTGCTTGTTATCTGTCAATAGAGTCTGCAGTGGGGGTAGTTGTCATCGTGAGTGGCCTTGCAACCATGTCTCATTTAAAGTGTCAATAGAGAGTTTATTTCTGTCTTTTGTTCTCACTTCCAGGTTGTGAGTTCTCCCTTTAGAATTCAGGTTCAATGTAAGACAGATATTTGGAACATGTGAATTTCAAGGAAACATTTTCCCCAGAAACCGAAAATATGTAAAAGCATTTAGGCTCATCCCTCTATCCACATAACTTGGCTAGGTTAGATCAACTTACATACTGAAGCCAGATACACAGCAGCTGATAAATGCAAAAGGGACATTCAGTCTTTACCAAGCAGAGAAGTCACACTTTGACAGCTGTGTTGGGGGCATGGCGTGGTACAGATGAGGGTCCTTTAATGCTCACTGACTCTTGCCTAGTAAGATCAGCGGCTGCTACCACTGTTAGGCTTCCTGTTTTTAACTCTGATCTGTTCTCTCTTCCTCACCAAACTGCTTTCCAGTTCAAGTAGATCTGCCAAAGCAACAGAGCCTATATTGCATACAGAACGTGCCTAGATTTACAGAGCACCGGTTCAGGAACACATTTTTCCATTAGCAGACTCTCATCTTGGCTCACATAAAGTTTTGTGACTGCTCTTGGGATCAGTCTTGGGGCGAGCTGCTGTGAGGTCCAGCTGACTGCTTCATTGTCATAAATACCTTCCTTCTTTGAAGTCCCCTTGATTGGAGAAAATCGTTCCA
Source organism: Suricata suricatta (assembly GCF_006229205.1). Classification (NCBI taxonomy): domain Eukaryota; kingdom Metazoa; phylum Chordata; class Mammalia; order Carnivora; family Herpestidae; genus Suricata; species Suricata suricatta. Next base: position 73,768,621 of record NC_043707.1, read on the forward strand.
TGTTTCATATTTAAAGACAGGATCCCATTTTCTTCCTTTCATTCTTTCCCTTCTTCTCTTTTTCTTCCTTCTGACTCACATGTAGAACCAAGATGTTGGGTTCCAGAAGCCCATATGCTAATTCACAGATGGCTTTTAAGAATGATTTTTTTTGTTGTTATTTGAATCATTTAGGTAATGTGCTTTATTTTCCAATACAGGATTAAAAAAAAAACATTCTAAATAGACATCAGTGTCATATGGTGCCTAACGATTTTTTCAGGTACTGCGATCAATGTGGTGTAGTAATGGTGTGAGTGAGACACATATTTCACTATGAGGTTTTTCTTGGACTTGCTTTCTTAAAAATTTCATTTAAAGTTGAATTTCAAAATGTGGCTGATACAACAGCTGGTATTCAGCATTCAATTTGAATTTATATCTAATCAAGATAAATAGATTTTTCTTCCTAGGTAAAAGAAAAGTTGGTAGGGGGGAAAGAAAAACGAGTGCTGTACTTGTAGGCAACACATACATTCCATTACAAATTTTAAACTTTAAATAAGTATAATCACTTTCTTATCGGGGAAGAAACATAAGAGCATGCAGAGAAGAGTGTTTCCATGTCCTAGGCATTCAATTTCTATTTGGCTTTTGTAGGTCATCATACAAAGGACCAAACTTGAGGGGGGAAAAAACAACACTGGCAACTTACTTCTGTAACATTCAGATGATTAAAAATCCTATCTCCCCACCCCACCCGTTTTGTAAGCAGCCATCAGGGAACACAAGGTTATCCCTGTAACTTTTGGTATCAAGAACAGAAAAGTATTAGAAGCCTAACCATGATATAAGTAAGCTTCATTGCCTAAGTCCCACTCTGATGGGGATTTCTGATAAATTCTGAGGCAACCTGACAGATGTGTCATAATGTCTAATCCCTGTAAACACCCAGAGCTCTCAGAAAGTGGATGTTTTAAAAGAGCAAATTGGAAAACATGCTGTTTTTGTACTGAGCTTTTTCCTTCACTGTCCGTGCTGCGCCTAAATCCCTCCTTCTGCATGTGGTAAGAGATAGGCAAGATGTAAATCTAGGCCTTTAAATAGGAATAGGAAAACGGGAGCTAGATGGAATTTCCCTGCAGTGGAAACAATAACAATATAAAGAGGTGAGCCGACAAGCCTGCCTTTCCCCAACGAAGACCCCACAGCTTTACAGCTTTAATCAGAAGGCCTCCATCAGCCAAACCCCTCGGTGGCAACGTGCCTGCTGCCTGAGTTAAGGAAGCACCCATTCTGGATTGGAGTTGGGGAGGGCTATAGAATAAAAGTGGGGATAGTCTCCTAGTGAAAGAAATAAGAGCTGCCCCCTAAAGATCCTCCCAAACCTGCTCCATGTTTCTGAGCTCTGGTCCACATTTCTCGATCGTATAAATCTATTCTCAGAGCCTGGCACAGCGCCAGATCTCGGGGAGGCCAGGAGGTGCTTTCCCGGAGCGCAGCGACACCCTCGGAGCGTTCGCAGTTGTGAGGCCTGCTTCTCAGACCTTTGGACCACTGCCACGAGCATGGAGGAGGGGAGGGAGGAAACTGGGCCGGTTTGCATTCTGTTACAGACCAGTCTTTTGAATGACAGAATTCTTTCCAACCAAAATGCCATGGATTACTCCCTGCTGTGAGCTAATAGGGTGCTAATTAGCATATTTCATTTATTTACTTAACTGGTATAGAAACCATTGGGCACGTGTCCCACTTAGCATGGTTTCCTGGGGAAGCTATGAACTGCTGCTGTAAGTACTACCTCCTTGCATGAAGAAAACCAGTTTATAGAAGCACAATACCACCCTTCCTGCCCCTTTCTCTTCTCTCCTTCGTGCCCCCCCTTCCCGAGCCACATGTACACACAGAGCACAGACTAGGGTTTGAGTCTTATCTGGTCTCACTTCACTGAGAATCTGAAAGGAGAACTAAAATTGCACGGCCATTTCCAATAGTTCATGTCCATGGATGCTTTTTGGCAACCACATGGACCACTCTAGACTTTCTGCTGCACCTCTAAGGATTTGTGAGCATCAGAGGAAGCCGAGGACTCTCCTGATCTCTTTATCATTCTCAGACTGAGAACTAAGCTCACAAGCAAGTGAAGATGGTTGCTGGAGTCCAGGCCTCTCTCTGGACTATTACTTGGAAAATCTTAAAACACCTGCATGCCAGGTTTTCCTCCTTACCTAGGAAGAGCTCACTATATAATTCTCATGCTGCATTAGGGGTGCTTTTAGGCTCTGTGTCTGCTAATCTTCCTAATGGTATATTTTCAGTTTAGTCAGGAGCAAACCATTAACAATATGCAATGAAAACAAAGCAGTCCAAACCCACTAAGCAAAGAGCAATAGATCCAATCTGAAACTACCCAAAAAGCAATCTCATGCAGTAGAGGTATTTCTCAGCAACTGGGTAGAAATAAATGTGTATAAAATGCATATGCATAAAGGTCTTGTGGTGTTTCCGCATCAAACTGTATTTACCAGGGCTCGTTAATGGCACTATGATACACCCTATTGTCCAGGCCAAAAATCTTGGAATTGTCATGACTGTTTCCTCTTTCCCTAATCAGTCACTGAGTCTTGTCATTTTAACTTCCTGACTGCCTTGCAGCCATGTCTTCTCACTGTCACTGCCTACTTCAGGTGTAGGTCACCTTGTCCTGTCCGTGGACAGGAGCTTCAGCCTCACCTGGGCATTTGTCAGAAACTGAGAATGCAGCGACTTCCTCAGCACCAGGAACAATCCAAATTTGCATTTTAACAAGCCCCCAAGGTGATTTGTGTGCACATTAAAATTTCAGGATCACTGAGCTAGACTACCAGGGGCGGCTGTAGAGTGCTCCCGCCATTCAGTTCCTTTCTGTCAGCATTCTCCCACACTTTTCTTTATGATGGATTGATCTGCTTATTTCACTCTTCTGCTTAAAATGTTACCATACTTCTTCATTATCTGCAGAATAAAGTCTTACAGCAGATATGATGTTTTCAGTCTGCATTATCAGGTAGCCCCAAAGATACAACCTTGTTTTTGTATACAGAACGTAACTTCTTTGTCAGGTTTTGTGTACTCCTGATGGTGGAAAATGTTTCTAGTTAGTTCTAGATGACCCCAGTCACTTTGTGCTTTTCTTAGTCATTTCACATCAAAACTCAGTTGGTCATGATTTACCTTCTTAATTGTCACCTCACTTCTCCAAGCATCAAAATTCCTGGGGAATTACATAGTTGTACGGCATCATCTGGAAGTTAATTGGCCATTCAGTGGCCCATGCTGGAGCAGGTCTTGGGGCATGATCACTGCCCATGCTGGTGTTCATCAGGCAGCCAGATTCCTGTGTTTCTACACTGTCCCCAACTTTATGGTCTTTGTCGCTTTCTCTGTGACAACCAGGGAGTCATGTTTGGGCCAGCTGGCTTTCTCTTTTGTTCAGTTAATTTATGAACCCATCTTGGGTGATTGGAAAAACTTCAGTGCTTTTTTTTGTAGCTGAGAGAGATATAGTGAGGCTGCCCAGACTCTCTGTAACCAGATACTTCCACAGCTGCCTGTTATCCTCTAGCATTTGTGCCTGGGCACCCGAGGCTCTTCTTATATGCTTCTCAGCTCTTCTTCTCACCTCTTCTGCCACCCAAAGTGTAACACTGTGCCTACTGAAACATTTATCAACTGGGAATGGCAGATTTCTCTGTACCATCAATCTTTTGAGAACATGCCTCTCACAGATACTGCATATAGGCTCACAATCAATCAATCAATCAATCGATTAATCAAGCATAATGATATTCTACAATATACTTATAAAATGCTTTGTGCATTCCAAAGCTCTTTAAAATTCTCACCTCCCCACCTCAACTCATTCCATTCACATAGAACCCCTGTGAGATGGGCAAGGTAGCTATCCCAGGATATCACCCCCAGATGGAGAAATCTTATTTCAGAGAAGTGAAATAACTTTCCTGGAATCACCTGATGCCTCAAAAGTAGGGAAAAATAACCTTGACGGCTTCCGACTCTGGACCTACCAATATTCCGTGCAATGTACTACACAGAAAACTAATTTCTAGTTCTCCCACTCAGCTCACAAGGTTTTTATGCAGATCGCTTAGATTCTCTGCATCCCTTGCCAATCACATTGCGAAATGCTTATGAGAATGATACTTTCTGCCAGGTAATTATGATGTGCTGTGAGCCCCCTGGGAGAGAGAAAAACTGTAGGTAGCATTTGCATTTCTCAATTCCTCATATTTTGTCCAGAAATTTCCTCCCACTTTATTTTTACACATTTTATTTCACCTTTTAGATATTAGGCAACCTGTCGGGAAAGGACTATTTCCATGCTTTCTTTTACATCTTCCTGGTAATTAGTGCAATATGGGGTAGACAGTTGGTACCTAATGAGTGCATATCAAATTAATAAATAAAGAGAATCCTGCTCCTGTATTTGCTGAACCATATGAAAGGCTCTGTATTTCTGTGAAGTTTGTGATAGGTCTTGTTGCTTTATTAAAAAGTGTCTTAATTTTAATATCACAAGCTGTTTCTTAATTTAAACCACTGACACTCAACTTCAGAGTTCCAGCTGTATCTTGCCAGAGGGTAACATCAAGTGTTTTTGTTGAGGGCAACAGCCTTCCAAATGAAACAGCTGATAAGTTTCACTTTTACTTGTGTAAAAAAAAGTACTTATTACTTCTGTCTAAACTATTTATTTATTTATTTATTTATTTATTTATTTATTTAATGCAGCGATTGATTATTCTCTCATTTGGGAACTTCTAAGTTCAGTTGTTAACACATAACTTAATTCATCAATAAATTTACTTATTTCCCCCCTGTTTACTTAAATCCTTCCCAGAGAGCTCCTTCTGGAAGCCTTACCTAATTTCTCAAGACCCGATTTGAAGTTTCCATCTCCATGAAGCTTACAATCCTTTTTGTTGGTCTCAAAAGAATGTGATCCTGTATTTTAAAAAGTTTACTACAGCATTTATATACCTTTACTATTTTTCTGACCGGATTTGCATTCTTTTGAGATCAGAAACAGTAGGTTGCTTCTTTTTATGGCCTACAAAATGCCATATGTAACTGTCCAGTAACCATTTGAATTTGGTTAACTGAAATCATAAGGTCTTCTAGTTTTAGTTTTAAACATGAGAAAGAGATTATTTCCTGGAGGGAATATGATCGTAACTATCAGTTAATATTTTAATCTTATAGCCTACTTCTCCTTCTAAGATTCTGCCTCAGTAACTGAGCTCTCCAAAAACATTAGTGAATATGCTATTTGCAAGAAAATTATAGGAAGAAGGGAAAGAGGAGTCTCTGATTTTTTATCCCTAGTGCCAGACTATTCTGGGCTTAAGGATAGAAAGAATTTATGATTCACTCAAAGTTGTTTTTCATATATTAATACAATTATTTATATACCTTTCATTGCCAACACCTTAAATCATTAATGTGTCAATGTCTGATATTCATCCTGCTCCTCTGAGAGTCCACTTAAACTTTCTGGAAAAGTACTCATGGATCTGGTTATGGGTAGCCTGACTGAAGCCCCAAATCAAGAAAATGTTTATAGAGAGAAAGCTACCTTTTAAACTAGATACTATCAGTTATTAAATACATAACCCTAGTGAATATACTTAAATATGAGGTTGATACTACATTTTCAGTGTTAGGGAACACATTGAAAACAGGTGAAACCATCTACTATATATTATAGAAATAAGTTAAGACAAGTTTGGGACAAATAGGAGGTAAAATATTATAGTTGTTGAGAGTACTGAACTAGCTTGAAGGTATAAATGGGCTGGGATTTTCCTGACACACTCAGAGTTAAGACCTGATGAGAAATCATGTGATATAGATAGTTGCTATGACTGGCAATCTTGGCTGTGCACTTTTCGAAGGATCAAGTATTCAAGCTGGCCAACACATGTCAGTGTACAGTGGACCTTGGTGTTATAGACTAAATATTTGTGTCCCCCCAAATTTATATGTTGAGCCCCCCCACTATGTGATGGTATTTGGAGTGGGCCCTTTGGGTGGTAATTAGAATTACATGAAATCATGAGGGTGGAGCCTCCCCAATTGGAATTGGTGCCCTTATAACAATCACTGAATCTTGCATCCTTCTATCTGCTGTGTGAGGATACCATGAGGAGTCAGTGGCCTGAGTCCCAGAAGAGGGCTCTCACTAGAACTGGACCATGCTGGCACCCTGATTTCAGACTTCCAGCCTCCAGAACTGTAAGCCAGAATTTCTATCATTTATAAGCCACCCAAGCCATAGAGCTTTGTTATGGAAGCTTGAATGGACTAAGACACTGGTGCTTCCTTCCTGAGCACTCCCCTTGTTAAGTAGAATATAGTAAGCAGAATATGAGGAGGATGTTCAGGGAAAAAAGAAATTGTACTTGGAAGACCAAAAGCATATATCCCTCCCCAGCTTCTTTCTGGGGCTTAGTGGTATGTACAGGTTTAGAGAAAAGCCAGACTATCTCCCATGAAACATCCTATCCAGAACTTCTGTTAAATGATGATCCCATTCCTCGGCTTACCCATGGATTTCCTAAGGGTCAGTCTAAGGACACGTTAATTCATACTGAATGTAATATGAGGAAAAGGAGGGGCCATATGGCTGGAAGCTATCGTTGATGCTAATGGGAGTGCTGTGGGTTGAAGAGTGCGGTGAGTTACATAAGCCAGGGATGTGGCTGGGTTTGCTGTGTGTGGGAACTGGGCAGTGGGGTTATTCTCCAGTGATCCAGTTTGTAATAACTGATTGTTAGTCTTAGGATGGGTAAATCAAAACTTCGACAATATTCAACAGTTCTATTATGGGTTTCAAGATCTTCCAGGAGCTGCAGTTGAATTTTCTGTAGCACAACAGTCCACAGAAACAGGAAATCTCTTCATTAAGCAAGGGTGGCAGTAACAGGTTAATGGAGATGAAATCTCTCTCGTATTCTTGTTTCTAATGTAGGGCTTTTATTTACTATTTTAAGATACCCGATACTTGTGAAATGGAAAAGGAAAAGTGCTCAAAAAATGATGATACGCTTCCACTCCGGATTCCAGAACAATGTCACCTGCTATTATCTAATAGCCTGAAATGGGATAAGCGAAGAGGCAATATGAGATTTTCAGGAGTCAGACATCCAGAAAAATACGAACTCAAGTGGAAGTAGAGACTCCTGGTAGTGAGCTTCTCTTGGCCTAATCACCATTTTAGAGAGTGCATGATGTTTGGAGTAAAGGAAAATATGGTCTTCTTTTCCCAAGATGCAGAAGAGGCCTTTGGGCCATACCAGAAAACAAACTTATTAGAGAAAAATGTACAAAAACAGTAGAGAATAAGTGGCCAAAGACAGAGACCCATGCAACCTGGAGTGGCTGGGTGTTTTCGCTGTCCTGATTCCACTAACTCCACAGCTAATGACATCTGGAGCAGAGTTCCCTTCTGGGAACTTTCTGGTGGACAGAACACCACCACAGTGTTTTCTAATGCACATATCTTAGAGTTGACCTGGAAATGGTAGCATTGGATAGTTGATAAAATCCATATCATGAGATATCAGCTAGACCAAGCATGTTGGCATATCATCAGGTCATGTCTCCTTGGTTTCAGGAGTTAAAGATGTTTAAGATGTTTTTCAGTGAAAGCTGGGTTGTGGTAAAGTTGAAAGGCCACCTTATACTTATCACCAGGTATTGATAAGGTTGTAGGTGTTCTGGACATCTCATTTTGTAAAGACTGTCTTTTTGGAGCTTCTGGATCATTGGGCACTGATAATATTCTTAGACAAGTAATATTAAGTTGGATCACTCGGTTTTCCTGGCAGAATAGAGTACCCATTCTTTAGAAAAGATATGGAACCCTTGCAGGGGGAATGAAAAGTTGATGACCTTCTCTGAATTGGTGTCCACATACTTGCAAAACATATTGTTCTTGAGTTTGGAGAGAGACAAGGACATAAAATGTAAATTCTGCATTATGTATAATCATATTTGCAATATGGGGCCAACTCCTCAAGTTTATTGCTAACAAACTTACCTAAGATTTCATAGTTATTGGCATTAGAGCAAGGGGAATTCAGTACTCAGCAGTAGAGGTTGACAATAATGGTGGCAGATAGTTGAGGTCAAGAGAAAGCCTGGGTTTTCCAGACTTTTTATCAGACTGGGTGATTAAAGCCTGGAACCAGAGGGAAATATGGACATCAGGTAATGGAAAGCACCAGTGTCTCGCCATGCCCAGTTTAACAGCAGTGGTCTCTTAGAATATTGATAAGAAAGGAGCCAGGGGCTTAGGACAAGGCAGGAAGTTAATAAAGTGGCCTAGAATCTGGTCTTTGTACCTGCCTTTAGTCCCTCAGACTGTGACTGTTCATCTCTAGTGCAGGACGAGTCAGCCAGCCACTTTGGGCATCTCACATCCTCTTCTGGTGTTTAAGGACTAGTGTGACAGGGGCTGGAGCTGGCAGCTTTCTAGTAGGGCAGGTGGCACTTCTCTGAAAATGTAATCTGTCAGTAATGGTGGACTTCTCATCACAGGAAAGGAACAGCTGCTCAATCTGAAGACACAGTCTATCCTTAGGCATCAATAGTTAGGGGTATGACTGATTGGCATAGGTTTTTCTGTCTTTAGGTCATGGTGGCCTGATCTACTAGCTCCTAAAAGCCTTACTTGCAAAGCTTAGGTTCCCTACACCTTTTGTGTTACTGGACCACTGGGCAATTGAAGAAGAGGACTCCTCAGAGAAGTGGGAAGCATTCCCGTTGTCCTTGGGTCCTGCCAGTGTCTCATTGACTCTCCCTTGCTAGGCAAGCTACAGTAATGCCACATGTCAGTGGTGAGTGTGGCCAGAGAAAGACCTCCTCCCTTCCTCTATTTCCTCTACCTCATGAAAGGGCCAACATCTGCTGCCTACTACACACATCACATACACACACACACACACACACACACACACACACACACACACACAACATATGCTGCATTTAAACCAGACACTTAGTGTCAGAATGACTAAAAAGTTAAAGGCATCTATTGGCTCAAGTCACTTAAACTACATAAATAGGATGTGTTTTAAACAAGGCTGTGTATTGTGCATTAACTATTTCACCAAACTCCTGTTTTTGTTGCTGTTGCCTGCTGTTGTTATTTTCCCAAACTTGGAATGTTGGCTTTAACCCAAGGCTTGGCTGACTTAAAGTGGCTTTGAACAGCTCCTGAGGCAATATGGCTTTTCTTCCGCACCCAGGACATCTCTCCTTTCCCAGAAGCCTTAGAAGTCATCTCCTGTTATCTCATTGGTCCAGACTGGGTTATGTTCCCAGATCCTTAAACCAAACACAATAGCCTGGGAGATGTGTCTCACTAGTAGGAATAGGTTAATCAGGGCCTTTTATAAGTATGTAAACCACCAATTATTTTTGCTCTTTTAAAACAAAATGCATATTGATACTGAAACATACTTCTCACTTTTAGAAGAGCTGGATTGTTCTGAGTGAGAATACAAAAGAAATCTTCATTTTCTATGAATTTCATAAAATTTTAGGTAAAGTATAAAAGACTTAACAATTTGGTCAAATTAGTTTGTAAAAAACATATTGTGGGTGAAGTTGGTTGAAACTACATTCCTTGAGGTTTTGAAAAACGCTTTATCTTCAAATAGGTGCCTGGTCTGCCAGATATGACCTATGTGAAATCCTGCTTTGATACAGAAGGATAAAACAGATAAAGTCTCGATATCCTTCTGTCTCTACAATACTAGGAGAATGCATAAGAAATATTCTGCATTCCTCCTACCACAAAGCAAATAGTAAAGCCACACACTTGAAACATAATGTCTTAATCTTACAGGCTGCTGCAACAAAATACTATAGACCAGGCAGCTTGTAAAAAATCCACATTTATTTCTCACTGTTACGGGAAGTCTAAGAATAAGGTACCAACATGATCATGTTCTGCTAGAGGCCCTCGTCCTGGTTCATAGCCAGTGCCTTCTTGCAGTGTCCTCACATGGGGGGAGGGGTTGGGCTCTCTCTGGAGCCTCTTTTATAAGGCACCAGCCCCCAATTCATGGGGGCTCTACCTGTATGACCTAAGCACCTCCCAAAGTTTCCACTTCCTAATGATCCTTGGGAGTTAGGATTTTGACACATGAATTATGAGGTACACATTCAGACCATAGTAGCACATAGCTTTTTTTTTTTTTATTAGTTGACTTTATGTGATAGTCTAAGACAGTAGATAAAAGTAGGAGACAGGAATCCAAGTAAACTGACTTCTGACCTCTGCTCTGCTCTGCTCTGCACATGCCAGCTACTTGGGTTAAATCATGTCTCCACTCTTTGCTTGTGCTTCCTTACCTGTAAAATGTAGATAAGAATACTTAACTTTTTTTTCTACCTCATCAAGTTGCCGTGAGGGTCAAATACAGTATGTCTAAAAGTGCTCTGAAAACTGCAAAGGGCTTTCTGAATAAGATATTCTTATTACTATCATCATTATTTTACTATTAAGGTTACCTAACATAAATTTATAGTGTTGGTCAAGTTGTTTAACATCTTTTACTCTCATTTTCTATCCTTATCCAGATTGGTCTTTAATAGTTCTTCTAGCTCAGCTTTGTTGTATTTAATTCTATTTTTTTTTCTGTTAACTACTGAATAATGCTTGCCCACTTGACAGAGTGAAGGTGGCCACAGATTTACAATGGCCAGCTTTGGCCAATAATGCTGAAGGTCTATAGCTACCGCATCCCTGATGCAGTTCCTTGGAATTTTAATGATAATAATTATAACAATGTACAGTATCTTTTTGGTGCCCTGAGTTAGTTTATATTTTACATGCATCCTTGTGTGTATATAGGTTTGTAGGTCAGTTTGTGGAGATGCTTACTAAGGAATAATGTGTGCAACTCAGAAAACTGAGGAGATAGTCAAGGAAATTTAATTTAATGGCAATTTCAGGAGCAGAACTCACATGTCTTGATCTTCATGGGGCAAGATTTGCAATTATTACGTAAAAACATAAACTAAAAAGTTAAAAAAAATTTTTTAATGTTTTTTGTTTATTTTTGAGAGACAGAGAGAGACAATGCAAGCAGGGGAGGGTCAGAGAGAGAGGGAGATACAGAATCTGAAGACAGGCTCCAGGCTCTGAGCTAGCTGTCAGCACAGAGCCCGATGTGGGGCTCGAACCCATGAACTGTGAGATCATGACCTGAGCTTCTTGGGGCCCAGTAGGCAAAAATTACCCTCAAACAATATTTGGTCTCCTGGGCCGCACATGTGGCTTCTATTCATCCTGTCTGTGATTTTCTCATTGCTTTGTAAAGAGACATATACTTTTAGGCTTTGAATCAACTTGGTTCGGTCAGTAGGGCCAGCTCTCCCCTTACTTTGCTTTCTGGTTCTTTGTCTGCTGTTGGGAGTAAAACACAAGCCTCTGCCAAAAGATTTGGCTATCAAAGGATGAGCATCTTGCCCATGCATAACGAATGAGGGGTCTTAAGAGATGTAAATATCCTCCTAAGAAATCTGCCGGTTCATCGTCTGCTTGGAGCCAGACTATTATTAGGGAATCCCTCTTCTGCAATGACTTGATAATTCCTGATATTTACACCTGTCCTGTTAAACATGATCCTTTCCGGAGCATGTCTTCACTTCAAAAACCTTGAACTATATAAGAAATGATGTAATCACCTGTCGTATAGAAGACCCTGGCCATCTCAGTAAAACGTGGCTTTTCCACCATGCCCGTTGTCTGTCTTGTCTGTTGTTGTCTGTCTTCTTTCTTATAGATATCGTGCTGACACCAACCCCCTACTCGGGACCTTTCGACTGGGGTGCGTGGGCTGGTCCCCCGCATGAGCTGAAGCCAGACGCTTAACTGACTGAGCCACCCAGGCACCCTTGTTTTTAGCTTTAAAGGAATAACTAGGGGCATCTGGGTGGCTCAGTTGGTTGAGCATCTGACTCTTGATTTTGGCTCAGGTCATGATCTCAGGGTTATGGGATTGAGCCCTAAGCATGGAGCCTGCTTGAGATTCTCTCTCTTTCTCCCTCCCACTGTGCTCTCTTTCTCGATCTCTCTTTAAAAGCAAGATAAGATAAGATAAGATAAAAGATAAGAACTTATTTGATCCTCACTACAGCCCTGTGCAGTAGGTCCTATCACTATTACTGGTAGTCTTATAGATGTGAAAACTAATGACCAGACGGGGAGCTCCAGAGTTTGTGTTGTTAGCTATTATACTATAACACAATATATAAAACAGTGATGGTAAACACCTAAAAAATAATAGCAACAAGTACTTGTTGAGTGATGTTTATAGACTGGCTATAAAATGCATTGTAAACATTGTCTGTATTATAATTTTATTAAATAACTTTCAATCCCCATTTTACAAAGGACAAAATTGAGACTGAAAAATTATGAAGTTTGCCCATAATCTCATAACCTCATAATTTTGGAACTGGGGAATCAGGACTTTGGAGACTAATTCCAGAGCCCACAATATATGCACTATTTGTTTAATTATTATTATTATTTTAGAAAGAAAGAAAGAGAATGGGGAGAGAGGCAGAGAGAGAGAGAGAGAGAGAGAGAGCGAGCGAGAATCTCAAGCAGGCTCAACCCTCAGTGCAGACATTGACACGGGACTTGATTCCTTGACCCTGGGATCATGACCTGAGCCGAAATCAGAAGTCTGCACTCAACCAACTGAGCCACCCAGGTGCCCTTTAACACTATTTTGAACTATGTTCAGCTCTGTATTTGAGACAGAGCATTATGAAGTACTTAGGACCATGACATTTATTCATTCAACAAATATTTATTTGGCACGTACGTATCATGTACCAAGTAGTATGTCCCCATGTCTTCTTGATGGGTTAAAAACAGTGCACAGTATTTCCTGAACCATAGACAGCCTCCAGAAGGATGGATAAATTATAACAAAGATGTTTAATCAAATGCAGAGGTTGATCATTCTAGGCTTGATCCCAGAATATATTTAAATTCACTGATTTCATTTTAAAACAAGATATTTAAATTAAGCAGCAGCTAAAAATTCACAAAAATACAAATATAAACTGATCAGGATAATAAGTTCAAATCCTTTCATAAAGAGTCCCCCCTCATTCCCCCCCCCCCATCTTATTGCAAGAACTAAGTCCCTAAGTCTTGGAAATTAACCTCATTCAGGGTTTTGAAAGCTAACTAAATAGGTTCTCCCACCATTTTACTTGCAAAGTGAGTGTGAGTTGGAGAAAGCCTTGGTCTTTGTCATGAGAAGCTTTCTGGGAGCCTCAAGTGACAACAATGAGAGAGCCAGTCACTTCATGACTTGGAGAGGTCACAGGTGTCCTAGCCAAAGGGCCTTCATGTAATCAGTCTTATCCTCCCTCCCCTGTTGACCTTTCATTTATTTTGAGCTTATTCTACCTGCTTGAAGGCCTTGGATTTTCAAGGAAACTGATTTCTTGGCAGGTGTTTTTCATTTGGTGTCTAGGAATAAGTCTAATTGTTTTTTTTCTTCTGAGTTTTAAGAACAAAACTATTTCCTAATTGTGCATTAGGTGTGAATATACAGGCTTGATAAAACTTTCATTACCTAACCACCTGGCAGAAACAGGGCTACATGGCTAAAGGTGTGTATCTATCTACTTTCCTCTCAGTTTCAAATATGTGGCATTTTCCTAGTACAGTAGTACCTTCTAAATACTAGGTTTGCAATATATGCTGTCGATTTGGAATTTAAAATTTTTAATTGGCATATAGTTAACATACAATGAAATGCACACATCTCAGTTATGCATTTGATGGCTTCTGACAATTCTTTCCGATCCAGGAAGCACTGTTCCCACCAAAAATAGAACATTTTCATCACCCTCAAAGTTTGCTCATGTCTCCTCATCAAGTCCCACCCCATGCTTGAATTCAATCACTTCCTACTTCATCTCCATAGATTGGTTTTGCCATTTATTAGAATTCAGATGAATGAAAACAGCCAGTATATTTTTGCATCAGGAATCTTTTTCTCATCTTAACGTTTTTGAAATTCATTTGTCTTGTTGCTTGAATTTGTCCTTCACTATTTTATTGCTGAGCAGCATTCTGTTTTATGAATATAATATAATTTGTTTATCCATGGTTTTGGGTTTTTTTAAGTTTATTTATTTATTTTGAGAGTGAGAGAGCCAGAGAGGGCAAGTGAGGTAGGGCAGAGAGAGAGCGAGAGCGAGAGCGAGAGAGAGAGAGAGAGAGAGAGAGAGTCCCAAGCAGGCTCCTCACTGTCAGTGCAGAGCCTGATTCAGGGCTTGAACTCATGAACCGAGAGATCATGACCTGAGCCGAAGTTGGACACTTAACTGACTGAGTCACCCAGGTGCTTCCATTGTTTTGAGACGCTTTAGTTATTTCCAGGTTTTGGTCTGTTGACAGTCTAGTACAATTATTTTTATGGGTAATTTTTATTTCCTCTGGAGGTATCTAGGATCAAATTCCAGGTTTATAGGATGAATGTATCTTTGACTTCATAGGAAACTGTCACATAGTTGATAGTGTCCACCAGTATGAGAGTTCCAGTTGCTCCACATCCTCACTGATATTTGGCATTTTCATTAATTAAAATTTTCTTAATTATAATGGGTGTGAAGTGGTATGATACTGTGGATTTAATTCGCGTTTTCCTGATATTGAGCTCTGATGAGCGCTTACTGACCATTTGTTTATATTGTTTTGTAAAGTGTCCCAGTCTTTTGCTCTTTTAAAATTTGTTGTCTTTTTATTCTTGATTTGTGGGAGTTGTTTATGTATTCTTTGTATGTTTATATATTTACATGTCCTTTCAAATATACATACAATATACATACGTGTTTTAAATATTTTTTCCCAATTTGTGGTTTGCCTATTCATTTCCTTAATGGTGTCTTTCAAGAAGCAGAAAATTTTCATTTTGATGAAGTCTAATTTATCAAATATTTCTTTTAAGAGTATCACTTTTCAAGCATATTGTAGTATAGAGGTGGAATTTAAGGAAAGGTATTAAGCAGGCTGTGTTGTAGCATATGAACAAGTAATAAATTGTATCATGTATCTTGAATGTATCATAGATAAGCTGCTATATTACA
>NC_043707.1:73783891-73896660 GCF_006229205.1 Suricata suricatta
GTGAAATTAGGTGATTAACTAGTTGTTACTTAACCTTCTAATTTCTGTATAAGTCTAATTACATGAAACAGAAGTTGGTGTTTTGATTTTTTACTTTGCTTTTCTGTTTGGAGTGTCATTGTAACTACTGTATTGTAAATGATGGAAAATAATTGCATATGTTAAAAAAATATGAAACTTTATAAAGTAAAAAAAATAATAAAATAAAATTTCAAAAAAAAAAAAAAAAAAAGAAGAGTATCACTTTTTGTGTCCTGTCCAAGGTTTCATTGCCTAGCTCAAGGTCCTAAAAACATTCTCTTGTGTCTATGTTTCCTTTTAGAAGCTTCATGGTTCTGGGTCTGTTTTTTGCTTGTTTATTTGTTTATGTCTGTGACGTATTTAGAAGTAACTTTTGTGCATGGAGTGAAATAGGGACTCAGATTTGTTGTTAGTTTTTAATATAGCTATCTGTTTGTCCTGCACCATTTGTTAAAAAGACAAAGATGTTTTGGGGCGTCTGGGTGGCTCAGTCGGTTAAGCGTCCTACTTCGGCTCAGGTCATGATCTCACAGTTCGTGGGGTCTAGCCTTGCATCAGGCTCTGTGCTGACAGCTCAGAGCCTGGAGCCTGCTTCAGATTCTGTGTCTCTCTCTCTCTCTGACCCTCCCCTGCTCATGCTGTTTTTCTCTGTCTCAATAATAAATAAACATTTTAAAAAAGCTTAAAAAAAGACGAAGGTGTTTTTTTCCCCATTAACTTGGTACTGTGGTCAAAAGTCAGTTAGCTTTATATATGAGAGTCTATTTCTTTTCTTTTCTTTTTTTAAAATTTTATTTATTTTTTAATTTACATCCAAGTTACTTAGCATAGAGTGCAATAATGATTTCAGGAGTAGATTCCAGTGATTCATCCCCTACATATAACATCCAGTGCACATCCCAACAAGTGTCTCCGTTAATGCCCCTCACCTATTTAGTCCCCCTTCTCCCGTGTCCCATTACCCCTCCAGCAACCCTCAGTTTGTTCTCTGTATTTAAGAGTCTCTTATGTTTTGTCCCTGTGAGGGTATAGTTTTTGACAGATTTTTCTATTGAGTGATAGCCTATGTTAGTAGCACAGTGTCTTGGTAATTGTGGTTTATAATAAGTCTTGGAATCAGGTAATATAAGTCCTCCAGATTATTTTTTTAAGATGTATTATACTATTCTAGATCTATCATATTCCATTTAAGGTTTAGAATTAACTTGTCAATTGCTTCAAGAAAGCCTGCTGGAACTTTGATAGGGATTGCACTGGGTAAGAGATGTATGTAAATGTGGGAAGAATGGGCATAGAAACACTATGGCTCAGGTCAGACCTCACGTTCGTGGGTTTGAGCCCTGCCGTCAGGCTCTGTGCTAACAGCTCAGAACCTGGAGCCTGCTTCCAGTTCTGTGTCTCCTTCTCTCTCTGCCCCTCCCCCTCTCATGCTCTGTCTCTCTTTGTATCAAAAATAAATAAAACATTAAAAAAATTCCTGGGTCTGATATATCTCTCCATCTATTTATGTCTTTATTAACTTTACTCAGCTGTGTTTTATAGTATAGGTTATAGTGCTGTTGCACATTTTCATTAAAATTTTTCCTAGGTATTTGATATTTTTTGGTACTATTGTATATTGGATTTTTTAAATTTCATGCTCCAATTGTTCATTGCTAGTATATAGAAATGAAATTGATTTTTAATATTGACCTTGTATTCTGGAACCTTACTAAATTCACTTCTCAGCTGTCATTTTTGTGGATTTGTGGGGTTTTCAATCATATTGTCTATTGTCTAATACCAGTTTTACTATTTTTTCAATGTTATGTGTTTTATGCATCTGCCTTCCTTTATTGCACTTGTTAGAGCTTCTAACACGATGGTAAAAAGAAGTAGTAAAAAGAGTCATATTTACCTTGTCTCCAATTTTAACCTTTAACCGTTAAATATGATGTTAGCTATAGTTTTTTTCTTAGATACCTTTATCAGGGTGAGGAAATTCCCTTAGCTTTTGTTCTTAGCTTTGCTGAGAATTGCTGAGAATTAAAAAAAATTTTTTTTAATGTTTTATTTATTTTTGATACAAAGAGAGACAGAGCATGAGAGGGGGAGGGGCAGAGAGAGAAGGAGATACAGAACCAAAAGCAGGCTCCAGGTTCTGAGCTGTTAGCACAGAGCCTGACGGCGGGGCTCAAACCCATGAATGTGAGGTTTGACCTGAGCCACAGTCGGAGGCTTAGCCTACTGAGCCACCCAGGTGCCCCAAGAATTGCTGAGAATTTTTAATCATATTGGTGTTGCATTTTTTTCCTGTTTCTTTTTTAAATGTTTATTTATTTTTGAGAGAGAGAGAGTGAGAGAGTGAAAGAGAATGAGCAGGGAAGGGGCAGAGAGAGGGGGGGACAGAGGATCTGAAGCAGGCGCATTGCCAGGCTTGAACTCACTGAGCTGAAGTTGGGCACTTAACCAATTGAGCCACCCAGGCACCCTTTTTCCTGCTTCTGTTTAGATGATACTCCCTGCCCCCCAACCCTCATCCCCTTTCTTCTGCTAATGGGAATTACATTGATTGATTTTCAAATGTTGACCCAACCTTCCATTCCTAGCATAAGTCCATTTGTTTCTTCATGGTGTATTTTCTCTTTTATATATTTCTGGATTTAATTTGCTAATATTTTGTGAAGGATTTTTATATCCATCTTCAGGAAACATATTAGTCTGTAATTTTCTTCTCTTATAAAAACTTTGTCAGAGCTTGGTTTCAAGGCTGGCCTCATAAAATCAGTTGGAAAGTATTTCTTCCTCTTCTGTATGCTTAAATAAGTTTTTGTGGGATTAGTATTATTTTTTCCTTAGTCGTTTGATAGTGTTCACCATTGAAGTCTTCTGTACCTGAAATTTTGAAGTGAGAACATTATTGCACATTCAATAAAAAATGAGTTTGTTTGTTTGTTTTTCTGGGATGGCCTTCTGAGGGAGAAAACAGGACATCTTGGGCAGGCTTCTGCATCCCCTTCCTCTGCTGCCTCCAGGGAGAGCTTTGACACCCCCCATACCCCCAGGTATCCTGAGTCCAACTGACCCTCTATCCCTGTCCTGAATTGGTTTTGTTGCCCTCCATATTGGAGAAGTCACCTGTGGCCTGAAGAAGCAGATTGATCAGACTGAGAAAGGGCAGTTTTTGTTGGAAGCCATTTCTGAACTCACTTAAGTTGAGAAAACTCCTTGTGAGGTTAGGCAGGTTCACAAGTCCTCCTGCCATCAGATGGTGACTGATATCCACCTCCACTCAATTGTTTTTGCTTAAGCACCGACCCCCAAGGCATCTTGCTGACAGGTGTCAGGAGTGCCTTGTCCCCTTATTCTAAAATATGCTGATTGCACCTTGTGAAGGAACTTATTTTAGGAATTTCCTCTTTTGTGATTATAGGAGCAAATATTACATTTCCTGAGAAACCTGTTCTACTTCCTGTCAAGAAAACAGGCTATTGACCCCCTGCTCACAAAGAACTAACTTCCACTTTTGCTATGCTAAAATTAGCATTGTCTTGTATTTGAATGCTGAAGATACCTTCCTTCCCCATATGATAAGCATCTAAATCATCTACAGCAATCACTATTGATAAAGATTATGCATGAGTCTTCTACCAGTCTATGTTCTGGGAAATTTTTACATACCAGAGATTTGTCATCAGAAATCATTGTCTAAGGCAAATGCCACTTGTGTTTTGTACCCCATGCATTTTTTTCCCCATAAATAAAGCTGACTCTCCGGTCAGTGCAGAGATGCCTGCCTAGTGATCAGAAAGAAACTCGTGGCTCGCTCTCTCTCTCTCTCTCTCTCTCTCTCTCTCTCGCCGACACCAGGGAACCCTGGATCTGCTGGAGCTGGACTCTAGCAAGTTTTCACTCTTAGAAGAAGGAAGTAGGGGAAAAAATGGCAGGTGTCAGGAAGCCTGGGGACAATGTCCCATGTTCTGGCCCATTCCTGTTCTCCAGGTGTAACCAATTACCAGAAACTTAGTAACTTAAAACATTTATTTCTGTGAATGAGGAAGATAGGCATGGCTTAGCTGACTTCTCTTATTCAGTGTTTCTCACAAGGATGCAGTTGAGGTGTTGGACAAGACTGAAGTCTCCATGGCTCAACTGAAGAAAGATGTGCTTCCAAGCTTGTCTGGGTATTGGTGGAATTTAGTTCTTTCAGGAAATATGGGTCTCAATTCCTTGCTGGCTGTTGGTTTGAGGCTCTTTGAATTTCTTGTCTTGTGAACCTCTGTACCTGGCAGTTTCATTAAGCTGACAAAGGAGAGCGTTTGTAGAGAGGGTGTTGGTATGACAGGAGTCACAATCTTATATAGCATAATCATGGAAGTGACATCCCCTCTACTTTGCCTCATATTTTATTGGAAGCAAGTCAGGTCCCAGACACAGAAAAGAGAAGGGAGTTACATAAGGGCATGGATACTAGGAGGTGGGGATAATTGTTGGGTAATTATTAGAATCTATCCACCACATATGGAGCTATTTCAGATTTTCCATTTATTCCTAAGTCAGTTTTGTTAAGTTGGTTTTTCAAGGAATTTTTCATTGCATCTACGTTGTCAAATTTATTGGCATTGGGTTATTCATGGTATCCTCTTGTCTCTTTAAATATTTGTCAAGTCATATCCCAATTTTCATTCTTGATATTAATGATTTGCATTTTCCCTCATTTCTTTGCTTTATCAGTGTTACTAGGGGTTCATCAATTTTATAAATCTTTTCAAAGAACCAACTTTTGACTTTGTTGATTTTTCTGTTTTATCTGTTTTCAAGTTCACTGATTTCCTAATTTATTGCATTGTTTTCTCTATTTACTTTGGGTTTAATATGCTCTTCTTTTTCTAGCTTCTTTAAGTCAAAGCTTAGATCATTGATTTTTCACTATTTTTATATTTTAAAATATAAACAATATTTTCAAAATGATGCGACTGTGTGAATACATTCCTAGGGTACTAGACAGGACTTTGGAAAGTGCAATTGAGAGGCTGAAGCTTCGTTAGGCTCATAATAATCCACCTCCTCTATTGCCACCTTTCACTTACTGTAAGATGCACATTTCTGCCCCCCAACCCCATGCTTTAACATCTTGAAAATGGGATATGGCTTATAAGCTGTGGCATCTTAGAATTGCTGTCAGCAGAAGTCCTTGCACAGTTGTTGTCGCCTGTCTGCACGACCTTCATCATGGCTGGCTGTTCACCCCGTCATCACGTCAACTGAGTCAGATGCAGTTTTGGTACCTGTGTTGAGTTAAGGTGTGGAATATTGCAAAAATAATTACATTGTGATTCAGCACTGAAATCAAAAGAGAGTGTGTGTTCAGAAAAGTAAGAAAAGTCAATAAAATGTAATGCTCATGAAGCCAATGATATAGGAGGACCACTCAGAATTTGTATGTTTTCTTGTAAAGCAACAACCAATTTATTTCACTGTTTTCCTTTTTATGTATGCATAATAGTAATATTGTCTATGTCTAAATCATAACGAAAATTTTAAGTAATAAGAAGGCAGTGAGCCATAGTTTAATTGGTTGTATTTTCTTTTCTTCTGATGTGTCTTAATAGTTGACAATGCCTTTGATTGATCAAATATTAGGTAGCTCATTTAATTCCCGCATAAATGCCCATAAAGTGGCTTACTAGTATTACCCATTTTTCTTTTTTCTCTTTTTTTTCATACTTTACATGATTTTTTTTCTTTTATAGTGTATTGTCAAGTTGGTTTCCATATAACACCCAGTGCTCATCCCAACAAGTGCCTTCCTGCATGTCCCTTTCCCATCTCCCCCACCCCTATCAACCCTCAGTTTGTTCTTAGTATTTAACAGTCTCTCATGGTTTGCCTCCCTACCTCTCCTTCACTGTTTTTTCCCCTCTCCCTCCCCCATGGTTTTCTGTTAAGTTTCTCCTGTTCCACATATGAGTGAAAACATATGGTATCTGTCCTTCTCTGCATGACTTATTTCACTTAGCATAATACCCTTGAGTCCATCCATGTTGCTACGCATGGTCAGATTTCATTCTTTCTCGTTGCCATGTAGTATTCCATTGTATAGATAAACCACATCTTCTTGATCCATTCATCAGCTGGTGAACATTTAGGCTCTTTCCATGATGTGGCTATTGTTGAAAGTGCTGCTATGAATATTGGGGTACATGTGTCCCTATGCATCAGCACTTCTGTATCCCTTGGGTAGATTCCTAACAGTGCTATTGTTGGGTCATAGGGGAGTTCTATTGTTAAATTTTTGAGGAACCTCCACACTGTTTTCCAGAGTGCCTGCACCAGTTTACATTCCCACCAACAGTGTAGGAGGGTGCCCGTTTCTCCACATCCTCACCAGCATATAGAGTCTCCTGATTTGTTAATTTTAGCCACTCTGATTGGCATGAGGTAGTATCTCAGTGTGGTTTTGATTTGTATTTCCCTGGTGATATTATCCATTTTTAGAGATGAGTAAATTGAAGAATGGGGGATTGACTTGTCCAAGGTCACAGCTAATTGGTGACAGATCTCGGATTAGAATATATGAGTGTAGGGCTTAGGTCCATGCTCTTCACTGTACATTAGGTTGTGTTGGTACATCATGGCAAGGCAGGAGCAGTTTCTCTTTAGAAATTCTCATTAATTAAAAATATTAGATTTTCCACGGGGCACCTGGGTGGTTAAGTCAATTCAGTCCAGGTTATGATCTCATGGTTTGTGGGTTTGAGCCTTGCATCAGGCTCTGTGCTGACAGCTCAGAGCCTGGAGCTTGCTTTGGGTTCTGTGTCTCCCTCTCTCCCTGCTCTTCCCCTGCCCATGCTCTCTCTTGCTCTTGCTCTCAAAAATAAATAAACATTAAAAAAAATTTAATATTAGATTTTCCAAACAACTATTGGCTTTGTTTCTTTCCTACTGAGAACTTTTCATTAGCTCACCACCACCCATGGATAAAACCTAAACTTCTTTTTATTTTTTAAGTTTATTTATTTTGAGAAGAGAGAGAGACAGAGAGAGAGAACGTGTGCAAATGAGTGGGGGAGGGGCAGAGAGAGAGAGAGAGAGAGAGAGAGAGAGAGAGAGAGAGAGAGAAAGAGAATCCCAAGCAGACTCCAAGCTGTGAGTGCCGAACCCAAAAATCATGAGCCATGAGATCAAGACCTGAGCCAAAATCAAGAGTTGTACACTTAACTGACTGAGCCATCCAGGCGCCCCTGCTTGATCTTCTTTTCACTCTTAAAAGCCTCTAGCTATTTTTTTTTAAAATCTGAGGTTGTTGATGCTAACCCCTTGTGCAAAAAAAGAGTTGATACAGCAAGTCTAACAGCTATCATTTGAAAGACCTGGTTACAAGATTGTCCCTGGCTGGCATCTGGAAATGTGGATTTCAGGAGGGTTCCAACCATTCCTAGAGCTAATAATTATGCAAATAATATGGTTTATGCTGAACACTCATTTCCTTTTGAGAGTCTTGAATGTTAATATGTTCTAGATAGAGGATGGCTACATGACTATCCCCCAGTAAAAATCCTGGGCGCTCTGTCTCTGACAAGTTTCCTTGGTTGACAACATTTCACACATGTTGTCACAACTCTGCTGGGTGAATTAAGCAGATCCTGTGTGACCCAATTGAAAGAAAACTCTTGGAAGCTAATTTGTGGTTTCCCCTGGAACCCCGCACACCTTTTCCCCTTGCTGAGTTCTTTCTGTATCCTTTCACTGTAATACATCACAGCTGTGAGTATATGCTGAGTCCATATGTCCTCCTAGAGACCCATAAAACCCAAGGATAGTCTTGGGGACCCCAGTGCAACCCCTCCACTTGAAACCCCTCCCTATGCCCTTTCCTTTCCTCTTTACCTTCATAACCTTTTTCAGGGAGCCGCATCAGAATCTCTGATAGAGCATCCTGCTGTATTTGGTATTTTTCCTTGGAACTATTGTAACATGCTGTCACTTTATTATTTATTTACCATGTAATTTTATTATTATACTTACCATATCATTTTATAATTGTAGGGACATTGCCTTTTAGTCCCTTGAGTTTCTTGAGAGCACAAACTGTGTTATATTCATCTTTGTAGCTGCACACCTGTCACGTGGTGGTGGTGGATTAATATTTGTTGAATAAATGATCTCTGGACAATCTTGGGAGTCTTCTGACTGCTAGTAGCATCCATAATAAAAATAGTTGACATAGAAGTTAGGAATGTGCTTTAAGAATATATATATTTTCTTTTTGCATGTCATTGCCCACATAATTATTAAATTGTTTCTTTATTCAATAGATGCTTAGAAAATACTTTTGTGTCTTTTATGTTAGATGGGAGTATGGGGTATTTAAAAAGAATGGAAAAAGATAAGAGACCTGGGTTGATGTTAAGAAAATTAGGAGAATTAAATGTAGCCTTCAGCTTTGTCATTCTGCAAAATGGTGCTGAGAATCCCTGTTTTGATTTAAACCCACAGTCACAACAAGAAGTAAAGTAGCCTAGGGTGATGCTTTGACAGAAGGTAAAAGGCAATCCAAGTATTTATTAGTAACTCTTGTTTCATTAGTTCCAAAGAAAATACATCTATCTTCTTTCATAGATTACTCATTGGCTGGAAACTTATACTCTTACTCTGGGGCACTTCATTTCTTGATACCTTAATAAAGATGGTATTTAGATTTATTTTTTTCCTTCCCTCATTGTTTGCTAATGCCTTACTTTTCCCTCCCACAGTTATATAATCAGCTTGCTATTTTTAATACGCTTTTCTGACAAAACCAAGTCTAAGCTTTAACAGATACATTTTCATATCTTGGAAGTTGCCTCAATGATTCACTCTACTATGAACTGAATACATAATACATTTTTTGATTGTTCTTACTCTTAAAAAGGATATTGGGTTTCCTGAGATGTGATTTTTCAAGTTAAAATTAGAACTAGGAGCAGATAGCCTCCTTTTGGGGGCTGGGGGGGCTCGTATATAGCAAGGAGTGGAAGTGGTTGGTAACTCAGGATAGAAATAGTGTCTGTTAGGCTCAGCCAACATTGTAATTACATCTTGTATTTTCCAGTCTCAGTATGAATGAATATGTGGAAACGCCTGGTGTGGAATTCATCAATTTCTGCATCATTCAGTCTGTTAGGACTTAAACTGATCGCAGTCTGTTCAGAACACCCTTTTTATGTGCTCTCCCCGGACGTTAATGACCGTTATCCCGTCACAGAGAAAAAGTGCTTGAGTCCCTGCTTTTGGCCACGTGAGGCTCATGGATTTACAGCCATCTGAAGAGTTGCTTACTTCTTCTCTTCCTTTTGGCTTCTATACCAGTGTTGCCAAAATATTCTACAATTAAAAAAAAATTACACATGGGACATGGGAATATTTTGGATTCTTGTTCTAATACTAGAAAAAGAAGGTATTTCGTAATAGAAAATCCAAATTAAGGCTGAATAATTCAGACATAAACTTTTAGAAACTCCTGAGAAAATCTTTTAAAAATCTTAGTTTGAGTTTTTGTATTGCTCAAGCCTTACTTAATTTTTACCAAGATACAAATGTATGTCTAAGTCAAGTCTGTCGTCTATACGACACAGGAAGAAATCCACAGAGGCTAAATAATAAAATTGCAGTGGGCAAAGAATGGGCTGCCTCTCTCCCAAATGCTCTTGCTTTGGCGCTCTTTCCTTCTCTCTCTCTCTCTCTCTCTCTCTCTCTCTCTCTCTCTCTTTCTCTCTCGCTGAAATATACCATGGAATCTTTAAATTATCTGTTTTCTAATCAGAGGCTTTTTAACCTCTTTAAAAACACAAAGTTGGCAGACTTTTGGTGACACTTTGATTTTAAATTTTGACATGGTTTAGGGTTTTCGTTTTTTCACTGGATCCACGCACTGGTCCACATTTTCGTTTTGTGCTACTATTTACAGCTATTGAATGATGCCTAATGGGTATAGCTTAGTATAATCCTTTTTGGATTTTTCAGATATTTTTATTCTGATACAGTCTTCACTGCTGACTGTGGTACTCTTTTAGAAATGCTATCTTCAAGATATTTCCTTTATGAAAGGAACAACTTCCTCAAATTCTGATACTGCAACATAAAATTACAGTTTTACATCAGAATGGGAACTGAACCAGCCTCACAAATTGTATGGTGAAACGAACACAGCATAATAGCCGAGTGATGCCATCCGTCTGCTTGCTTACTTCTCCTGTTTCTTTTCACGATGTTATTGCTCAACTCGGTAAAGAAGCAGCAACAAAGACCTATTGTATTAGTGTAGTTTCTCTTCTACAGGAAAACAGCTAAACATTCAACATCTCAGTGTGAAAATAACTATTGGAAGAACAAAAGAATCAAAATGAGAATCTCTAACTCCTATTCAAAGAAATATTTTGGCAATGAAGTTTAAGCTGCATTATTCATAGGAAGCTGACTTCTTTCTGGCCCTAAACACTAATCTGTAAACCGATAAAGACTATTCTAATTATTATTGTCCCCTTGCCCCAAGATTTCTCATCCCTGCCTTTACATTTCTGATTTCTTATCAGAATCCCAGCCCTTTGAGGCAGGCAGACTTGGGCACTAACCGCTCTGGGAAACTGAGCAGCGTCTGAACATGCAATGACTGATTCTTGTTCTAACTGAGGTGGCTTTGAACGAAAAGTTACCGTAGGAGGAAGATTACTTATTTTAAAACAACAACCCAAATAGTCATATTTTCAAGAACACTATGGCTTAATAATCATCATTTTTCTACAACTGCGATATATTTCTAACTCTGAAGAAGAAAAAGACAGCACTGGCAAAAGACTAATTGAAATGTAAAGCTATGCCTCTGTTATCAAGGTAGTCAAGTTATTATTTTTCACCGCTTGTTTTACGAACATACATCTCATGTTACATGTTGCTTTAATCTTCTTTATTAAGACGAGCTGAAAGGTCCTGTCATTATTTGTCGTTTCAGTGCCTCCGGTTTCCATGTTTTGTTCTGAATTTTCTATGCCAACTTCTTTTGACATGAAAGTGAAATATTGTTGTTTGGGTAGATGTGCGAATGGGTCTAGGGTGGGTGTTTTATATAAAAACAATCACAGAAAATCAGTTGTGTGAGCAAATTCTATCTTCAGGCAAAATAACACTTTTGCTGCAAATGCTGTCCTACTGCAAATGTTCTCTGATCACAGCTTTCTCTGGGCTAATGTGATCCTTTCTCATCACTTCCCCTTCCTGCCATGCCCCCCAACTCCAATAAAACTGGAAATAGTCTGGTGCAAATGGAGAAGCACACAGACTTCTCCTTTCCAGAGGCGCTTTTCTCGAAAGGGGAATACACCACAAACTGTTTTACCACTTTGACGAGGCTTCTGCAAAGAAGAAAGAGTAACTTCTCGGTCTGCAGCTGATCCATGCTTAAGCAGTTCACTGGGGCATCATGGTTATAAATGCGATAGAGTATCCCAGGAGCCTTGCATGAGTTTATACTATTTTTCATAAATAAGTGAAAATGCATCAGAAGGCCTTCCCACTTCCCAAGGAACACACAATTAAAGAAAGGGGGGGCGAGGCTCAGAAACGAGACCCAGGATATGGGCTCTGGTTTCAGCCCCGTGGAGGAAAATACATTCACGTTTTGTTGTTGTTGTTGTTGTTTGCTTTTGCTTGCCTCAGTCCTCTGATTGAGTAATGACAGTAGTTCAGTGGGAAAGCACACAGAAAGAAAATAATGCCCCAGAGCACATCAGTAGTAAAAGTAATTAGTTCATTGTTAACATCAGGGTGCTGTTAACAAGCGCACAGGCCTTGCTCTCTGGCTAAGCTGCCGTACACTTTGAGAGTCAACTCCAAAATAAAAATGATTTTGTGCAGACGAAAGGAGAACGGGGATTATAAGCTTGGAAAAGGCTAAATTTGGGGATCGGGGATATTTTTCAAAAGCATAATCAGAATCCACAAATGCAGCCTCGCCTCCCAGATCTGGTCATTATGCACCACATGTGTATTCAAAGCATGCATGCTTATGAGGAACACAGAGACTCCGAGAGAAAGAGAGGGGGTGAGAGCAAGCCAGCGAGCGCGGGAGACTGAGCAAAAACCATTATTATACACAGCACCTAGGGAACACAAGATCTAATTGGAGAATCAATAACTGAAACCCCATTTTAAATATTCTGCTCTATTAATTCTTTAGGTTAATAAAAACTGCCCGCATGATGATATTTTGGGATATAGATATTCAGAGTTGGATTACTTTTGACAACAGTGTAAGGAATCTATTCAAAGCTGATTTTTCCCCCTTTTGTTCACTGAGGACCTGCAGAATCTAAGATAAAAATGGCAGTTGTCCTGAGGGCACCCTGAGGCATGTCATTAAAATCGGAATTTGATCCTCTTTTCATGGTTACTTGGGACAATCAAGCACAGGAAACCTGAAAACTCATCAGTTTTCCAAAATATGACATGCCCTTGACTTTGTCAGTATTGCTGCCATAGAGCAGCCCTGGCTATTTCAAAATCCCTTTAGATGTCACTCTGCCTTCAAGAATGCACGCTGCACTTGTGTGAGAGAGGAGACTTGGTGCTGCCCCTTGGTGCCTTCGCCCCGTTGAAGCCCTCGCTTCTCTGCTGCCCATAAAGACAGGCTCCGTCTCAGCCTTCCAGGAAAAGGCTTAAGTTTGGGGGGCAAGATGAAGCAATTCATCAATTGTAATTAATGTCAGTCTGAGAAGCGTTTTCAGTGTACTTGTTCAAGCACCCCAGGTCACGGGCTACTTTGGTTTTTAAAGCTGCAGATCATATAGATTAGGTGGACTATGGGACCTCAGAGAATTTTGGAGACAATTCGTTGCCATATAAAATGATATGACTTACTATTGTCCCTTTGTTTTTGTGTCTCTGCTGTGCTT
The DNA here is from genome assembly GCF_006229205.1 of Suricata suricatta. Taxonomy (NCBI): domain Eukaryota; kingdom Metazoa; phylum Chordata; class Mammalia; order Carnivora; family Herpestidae; genus Suricata; species Suricata suricatta. The sequence continues at coordinate 73,796,821 of NC_043707.1, forward strand.
TCTTATTTTAATTTCCACTGAGAAGGCTTTTTTTCCATTTTCTTGTTTGAATTATGCAAAGTTGGTGACTCGGCAAAACTAGAAATGTAGCCAACTTGAGGTGCTAGGAAAATGAAATGTGTATTTCACAAGGCACTCTACAGGCACCAAAGTTTTCTTTTAAATAAAAAATCCTTTTTTTTTTTGAACTAAAAAATTCTTAAACGAATCTTTGAACCAAGGCCTCTTCCCTCCTTCTACCCTAACACTTGTTTTCCTGGATGAATAGCAAGAGTCTGCACCTCTGAGCCTCCCGTATTGCCTTGACCTGAAAGACATTTGAATACTCCCAGCTGTGAGAATAGCTTTTCAGGAGGAAAGGCCAAAATTCTAACCCCAGGGCAAACAGGAGGCTTCCCCAGGAAAGGAGCATATAGATTAGCTACTTTGCCCCTTGCCTTAAAAACGAACTTTACTATCTGTAAAAGCGAAAATGAGAAAAGAGGTTTGGCTACAGAAGTTTACCTGTCCATGAAAGTCACCTGCATTTTGATAGATGCTCCCTGTTGCAAGCACCGTCAGTTCAAGACTGTACAAGGGGCAGCCAGTGACGAACCCGCGCGGAGGATAGAATTAAGGTATTTCGACCTTGCTGGCAAGGACATTCGTGTTGTGCCTGGGTCTTATACTTGGGATATTCCTCTGCTTATGTAGAAGTTTATTTGATGGAGTTAATAAAACTTTTTTAATGTTTATTCATTTTGGAGAGAGAGAGTGTGTGTGTGAGTGGGGGAAGCACAAAGAGAGGGAGACTCAGAACCCAAAGCAGGCTCCAGGCTCCGAGCTGCCTGCACAGAGCCTGACGCAGGACTCGAACTCACCAGCCGTGAGCTCATGACCTGAGCCATAGTTGGACGCTTAATCCCATGAGCCACTCAGACGCTCCTTGTCTGATGGAGTTTGACTGGTTAAAGCTAGTATTGCAACAGGAAATTTCTTTATGAGTTTCGCCTTTTTGTTGCCATTAATCTACTACCCATCATATAATAAAATTCACCTTTGGCAACTATGCTTAGAAAGAACTATTTCCGCAGATCATCTCACTCCATATGGCTAGCGTCTTGGAACATTTTGTTAGACTATGGTTATAGTTCTCAAGTTAAATAATGTGTACCAAAAAAAAAAAAAGAGTAATTTCGAGTGAGCAAGGTCTTGTGCAAATCTTTGATATTGTGTCTTGTTATTTACCAACTGTTTCATGTAAGCTAATCTACTTGTCTTTTGCTTTGCTTTGTTCTATGGCTTTGCGTATGTTTTCCCTCCCACCTGGGATGCTTTTTCTTTTCTCTTCCCCTCTACATACTCTGCTTTCAAAAACCAGCTCTAAAATCAGCTCCCACTAAAAGCTTTTTCTGATATGTTCGACTTGACAAGGATCACTCACCTATGCTTCTCATTTTATTATTGGTGTGATATTAAAGCTCATAGTTTATTACTGCAGAAACTTGAATATATTGTAGGTTAACGAATGTGCCCCCGAAACTAAAAGGAACATCCTATTATAACACTTCCTGCTGCCTGGTGTTAACATTATCAAGGGACTGCTGTGGACCATGTAGCCCTCCTGGGTTTGTCTCTCAAAAAACTCTTTTCTCAGGTGTGCTACTGAGCCTAAGCAATCGAGGCCACCACCTTCTTTTTCTTTAGGTTCTGTAGGGTGCATGATATAGTGCCTAGCACAACACTTTGCTCCTCGGAGTAGTACTGAGTGCTAACTACTACAAAGCACCTGAGATAACATGATAATGATGACATGCCACTCTCTGGTGGGCACATAGATAATAGATCAGGGAGTGACAGACTGTACAGTCCAAAATCTGGCTTGCCGCTTTTTTTTTTTATGTTTATTTTTGAGAGGGAGAGAGAGAGACAACATGAGCAGGGAAGGGTCAGAGAAAGAGGGAGACACAGAATCCAAAGACAGGCTCCAGGCTCTGAGCTAGCTGTCAGCACAGAACCCAACGCGGGGCTCGAACCCACGAACGGTGAGATCATGACCTGAGCTGAAGTCAGACGCTTACCCGACTGAGCCACCCAGGCACCCTGCCATTTATTTTTTTTAAAATAAATTTTTATTGGGGTACCTAGGTGGCTCAGTCAGTTAAGCATCTGACTCTTGATTTAGGCTCAGGTCATGATCTCACAGGTGATCAAGCCCCACATTGGGCTCTGCGCTAACAGCATAGAGCCTGCTTGGAATTCTCACCATCCCTTCCCCGCTCGTGCTCTCCCTCTCTCTCAAAATAAATAAATAAACTTTTAAAAAATAAAATAAAATAAAATAAAATAAATTCTTATTGACACCCAGCTCAGCCCATTCATTTGTCTACATATTGTCTTGCTGATTTGTATGCCAGTGGCTCAGCTGAGGAGTTTTAACAGGGATCATGTAGCCCACAAGGCTAAAATATTTATTTTCTGGCCATTTACAGAAAAAGTTGGTTGACTCCTGACCTACATCCTTGCATTGACTATAGTAAAAAGACAATTACTGGCTTAAAGTACAACAAAGACTAGTGCAAAAATCAACCAGGGTAAAATATTAAAAGATAACACAAATGTATGGTCTTGGACAACTTTAAAAGGCAACTGCTTTCTATAAATAAATATTTAGGAACTTGTATTTTCAACGGGAAGAAAATGACAAAAACTCAAGGCCTCACGAGTTGGGGTTATCATTCCTCAGATCTACTTGGCCCAAGAGCTGTTCATGTAACTGCCTACAAAGTAGTCATTCCATGTATTTATTCAACAAGAGTTTCTTGAGGACTTGCTTTGTTTCAGGGACTGATGCCTGGGATTCATGGTAAGCCAAAGTGGAAATTGATACTCTGTTCCCCATTTCTATATGACAAAACTGAGTGTCTGTAATACATGGCCGAGCCAGGACTAGAACCAGATCTCCTGACCTTGCATTCAGCAGGCTCCAGCCAGTAGTCATTGCTATGAGACATGAAGGTTGGAAAAAAATATTGCACAGATTCATTACAAACATCATTTTTCACTCCAATGGTGAGTTCATTGGTTGGTGGTACCATGTGGTTTTTTTTTTTTTTCATAAATATTCAAATATGAGATCATCTAAGAGGCAATCCACGTGTGACCTGGTATTGACACTAACTAGCTGTATGAGTATAATTTTTCTGAACCTCAGGTTCCTCACCTGTACAATGGGGGTAAACTTTTCATTTATGGAAGGTAATATGGAAGGGCACTGTACTATCACTAAAAAGCATAGTCCTGAGCAGTTTAGGGTTAGATATCCTAATTTTTAAGCCCTACACAGAGACTCTCTGCCACCAAGTAGAACATATATAGATATAGTTTTATGCTGGTACTAACAAATATTCATGAAGAGCCTATGGAATCTGGCCTGGCACTTTCGTTTGCCAGCTTGGGACCTGCTTGCTTAACTCTTTTGCTTAATATTTTTTCTTCATTGTAACAACGGGGAGAAACAATACTGGCCTAACAGAGTTGTGAGTGTTGTCATGAGATACAGCCAGCAGGGCACCCCCTCTGTGCGAGGGGCCCAACGTGTGTTATTTCTCCTCTCTTCTGCCTGTACCCTCTTGCCTTTTAAGGTGTTACTGCCACAATTTTAGAAAGCAAATAAAGTTGTAAAAATATGAGAGGGAAGAGAATGACTACATTTCTTACTCTGCCCAGGTACACGGTAAAAGTGGTCATATTTTCCAAGGTGATGGCGTTGATGAAAATGACAGGAAAGTCCATCTGATGAAAATCCTGTTAGCACATCCCTTCAAAAACTCGTGTTTCTCTGTCTCGGCTTGAAATTTGAGGACAGGAGAAAATCCCTCTTATCGCGTGAGTCGCAAGGAGTGACTGAACAAATGACACACAAAAATAATATTGAAGGGTCAGGTAATGACACTAGTAACCTGGGGGAACTATCTTGGTGTTAAAAGCAACACGCCCTTACCTCTTCTTAATTCTGAAGCCTAAACTTCTTCAGTGCCAGCCTGCTTTAAAATCAGACGATGCCGCTGCCGGCTGTCATTCCATGATGCTAGAGAAAGTGTTGGACGCTTAACGAATTCAGGGGTGTGTTTCTAGTGATGAGAAGCGCTGTCTTGTGTTACCGGTGTCGGTATGAGAGAGACTTGAAGGCACAAAAGACTATGTTTATGTAGGTTCTCTTTCATGTCTGGTGTTATACTTATTGCTTTTGATGAAGATGTATGATTGAGTTACTGGATATGACATTTGTTGAGAGAAGGAAGATGACCATGGGTGAAGTGCAAGAGAGTAAAGAATGAGGTGGTGGACGAAGTGTGAATGAAAGGTTACATGCATTGATGTCTTGTTTATTTGATTTAGGAGTTTGAGGTAGAATTAATCTGTTTCATTTTTTTAGCACGTTAGGAGAGCTATGTTAAAAGTATGCTTTCCAATACACGACTGAAATACATCAAAACAGAAGTCGGAAAGTAGCTTTAACTCAGTTTTAGTTGTACAAAAGTCCGTGTTGGGGACTGGGGAGAAGAGAAGAGCCGGGGACTCTGTTCTCAGGAAAGCCTAAACTGCTTTCACGTGTATTATTCTGCTTCTATTCACAACACTCCAGCGCAGTGGGGAAAGCCAGATTTTTTTTCATGAAGTTTAAAAATTTTCAATGAAAACCCATCTTATCTGTGATTTTTCTGGTACACTGTGAATGCAAACCCAAACTCATCATCTCTGAACACAGAAATTAAAGAATGAAATGGGCTATAAACTGAAGCCGAACAATTGAATTTCACTGTTGCAGTTAATATGGTGAGAAAACCCTCAAAACCATGGACATGTAAAGGGCAGAAAATAAATGCCGTGTTTGAGGTTGAATTCTCTAAATAGCACCTGGATTTTTGGCTGCTGAAAACGATGCTAGAATCCACAATGAAGAACTTGATATTCTCTCAGAACGAATCATGCTCGGAATGTAGACACGCTCTTTCTCAGACTGTTGGCTAATTCTGCTTTGCTAAGGGGGCTGGGCATATTACTGCCCCCATTTTGCAGATGGAGAAAAAGGAGAGTGGAGTTCTAAACTGTCTCAATTTACAAAATGATTCCATGGGAGGGTCTGAATAGACGTCTCGGTCTTGTCACTCACAGGCCCTCTCTCTGGTCCATTCTAAATGCATTCGTTTATTCGCATCTACAAAATGGAGCACAAGTGACCAAGTAAACCTGTAGTGCTCTTGGCCTCGCCTGGGCTGGCTTCCCCTCCCAGACGGCTGACGGCAGACCTGGTGCCAATAGTTCTTGCTAAAAAAAAAAAAAAAAAAAAACCCTCAGAAAAGTGGAATCTAGTTTTTCAACCATGTATGTCTTCATTTTAGAAAATTTTGAAAGTAGAAACAAAATAAAATTTTGTAGTTCACTAGGAAATAGGTCCTGGTACAAACAACATCCAAGAACATCTTGGTTTTCATTTTTAACTCATTCAGATGGTTTTCCATTTTGGTTTAAAATTGACTTAACATGGGAAGTGTTTATTGCATAGATGCATGTGTATATATGCGTGTGTATGCCTTTATAAATACTTATACCCAGAATCAAAGGAAATATTTATCCTTCCCTACTCTCCATTACTATCATTTTTTCTTGAATTTTCTCTCCATTTAAAGAGAATGGTGTTGCTGGAAATGTGAGGAGGAGGATAGTAAGTCAGGTAGTGAACTCCCCTTTGAATCCCAGGGTACAGAAAGCAGCCCTCATAAAAACTCCATTTTTTTCTCTCCCCCATACCAGGTAATTTAAAATGGCATTCATTTTAGGATTTCTGTTGAAACACACAGAACCAAAGGCCTGAAACTGTCTATCAGAGCATCCTGGAATTTAGCGATGCCAGCCTTGCTCAAATGACTGCTTGACTCACTGGGACCCCAGATCAAGTGATGTGCCTGAGGGCATGGACAGAATCTGATATTAAGGTAGCCTATTGATTCTTTAGATTACCTCCTTGGGAAAATAATTATCATTTAATCTTTATATGGGTGGATTTTTGTATTTTAAAGTCTACATTTTTTTTTGTCAACAAGAGAAATATTAGTTTTGATCCTCAAAGTTCTTGTCTCTGATTTTAAAGGGATATTCTCCAGCCTTGATGGTATCAATAAGCTAGTGGAAATGGTGGCGAATAAATCCCACAGAAAGTAGTTAGAGAAGATCAAACATAACCTTCACTGCAGACATAGAGGTGTGTATTCTTTTTTACTCAAAAAAAGATCTCGACTTGGAGATGCCCTCTTCTTTCAGAGAGCCAATATATTCTTTTTTTCTTTCACTAATATTTACGTGAAAATAAGCTGTCTTTTATTGTCAGCTATAATGGAATGTGAACTGATAAATAGGGGGCAGATTTAAATCACAGATCCAAAAGCTATTAAGTATATTCTTAACCAAGTATCATTATAAAAGCATAAATAATACCATATGTTTGGTCACTGGAGAAAGAATATTAATAAATTATTAACTTTTAATAAATGAGAGTGCTAAGGATTTTAACATAATTTAATCTTGCTGCAATGCTTTCAGCCGTATTGTGTTAATAAATTACTCTCCAACTTCAATGTTGGGGGGGTCATTTCATTTTTCAATGCCATGAGCAGAGATTTAAAGATGTTTCAGAAAGATTACTCTTTGAAATGTATTTCATGTACCTTTCTTTAAGCCCATAAAGTGAATTTTTCACTTAAGTTGTTTGCACCTTTGAAATTTATGAATATGTACGTTTTATCTGCAATATCCTATTATTGTTATTATTCCAGTTTGAGTTTTCATGACAGAAATAACTTAGTACCTTGGCTAGAAACAGTATCGCGAAGAACTTTATGCTAACGTGGCAATTGGGTAATGAGGGGTTTGTAAACCGAGTCAGAGCCTGTAATTCTCCTCATAGGTTGCTCTCTATCTAGATTTTATGACTTTAAGTACTTCATGATCAGTAAATAATAAATTCAATTTACCGGATAGAAGTTTTGTCACTTAGAGATACTCACTTGGAATATATATTTCTTAATTGGCATCAATGGCACATTTCCCAGGAAGCATAACAAAATGGATCATTTAATAGATGCCCAATCTCTCCATCCATCTATCTATCAGTGCGGCACATGATGTTTTGACTTTAATATGGTAATTATCTCAGGCTGACTTCAGAGCAGGAAGCTGCCTCCCACACAGCAGTGCTTAATTACTTTAGACTTCAGCTTGCCAAGTGAAAAATTGACTGTTTTTTTGCACATTGCATGGAATTGAAATGATTTCATTGTCATTTCAGTTGAAATACAGCCTGACATCAGCATAGAATCATGGGAAAGATAATGCAAAATTTCTCTGAAATTCTAAAATGGTCTGAAAGCTGCCTTATTTTTTTATGAAGCTGCATTTCATTTTCAGAATGTTAATGAAGATCCACTTCATCTTGAGAGAAGCAAACTTTTAGGAATTCTCTTCTGTGAATCATTCCAATGGCAATTCGATAAGGGCCACCTTCTTAGGTTGCTACAATTGAATGTGTATTTTGACAATTAGGGGGCAGAAGGGCAATTGGAATTGGTGTTGACATAATCAGTAGAGAAAATTGTTAGCTTGGTCATGCAACTAATAAAATCGAAGCATAATAACTGCCTTAGAAGATTTAGGAAAGTGCACCTTGACGCAGATGCCGCGTACGTCTAACGTGCTGTTACGTGACAAAAACTAAACATTTGTCCAATAAAGTGGGAAAATAAGTCTAGGCTATATTCGGGTTGAAATTTATTAAAACTTCTTTTTCCTTCAGATTTCAGCTGGCAATCGCGTGCTACTAATTGAATAATTTTCATGATAGCAAAGGCAGATTTCATGAATAACATGTCCACAAAAATGTTGGGTAGAGGGAGAAAGTAAAATTAGGAGGGGAGGCATTGGTATAACGGAGCAAATCATACCCAAGCTTCTCCTTTGGCCAGAAGCACTCGGCAAGTAGCGATGACACCTTTGCCATGTAAACCGCAGGGGAAAGTAATTAAATTTAACAGAAGCTGCCCTTGATTTAAAGCCACAGGGGAAGTAATTAAATTTAATAGAAGCCACTACTTCTAAACAAAGATATATGGTATTTCTATCACCAAATGTTACCTTATTTTTTTCAAATGTGCATACAGCTCTGGTAGCCTGCTTGTAGAAACCAGTTCCAGAACACCTAATGGGCAATGTATGATGGACTCGTAGGAGCCATATTGGTCAATAATTCGATGTGAGACATCTGAGTTGCAATTCCAGAAATGGTATGGTGCTGATCTCTGTGCACCCGGCTCAAAACCAATACCCAGCCTTATGATGGAAGTGAGACATTTTGGGGAAAAAGTAGACTCGCAATTATTTGGGTCCACTTTGATGCATTTTGTGTATCTGATTAAACTATCCCCCAACCTCAGCCGCTGGGGCTGCCGTTATGTTGTTGAGGTTATCCAGTGTCTGGGCTTGGGAGGAGGCGAAGTTCTCCCTTCCTGAAATGTGTACTTTTGTCTTCAGGGTTCCCTAGGCCAGGCCACAGGGACCTGTGTCGTTCCTTCCATGTTGGACCGGCCCAGCCCTGGGTAGGATGCTCACTGAGAGTGGCGGCGTTTTCATCAAACCTTCTGCCAGGGCTCCGACAGCCTGAAGGAAAGGGTGTGAGGGGCAGTGCCTGGGTGGCTCAGGTGGTTAAGTGTCTGTCTCTTGATTTCAGCTCAGGTCATGGTCTCAGAGTTTGTGACTGTATTGGGTTCTGCACTAACCATGCTTGGGATTCTCTCTCTCCCTCTCTCTATACCCGTACCCTGCTTACACACTCTTCTTCCCTCAAAATAAATAAATAAACTTAAAAAAGTAAAAAATAACAAAACATAAAATGTCTTGTAAGGACCCCCTGCTTGTCAAGCCAGGCATCTTCCGGGCTCTCCCTCACAAAGTGCACAAGGGCCAGCACAGCCGGCCCTTTGTGTTAAGACACAACAATCACTTTTTAATACTGCTTTTACCTAATCAGATTGGAAGATGTAGTACTAACATAGGGTGTGAGGACTCATTGTCCTTCCTAAATTTAAGATGAAGAAAACCAGAGATACCCTGCTTCTCTGGAGTCAGTGGGTGAAGAAGATGCAGAACAGGAGTAATCCATAGGAGCGGCCCCAGTGAGACTCAGTTGTTAAGATGGTTTCAATCTTAATTCAAGGTAGTTTACAGAGGCAGAGGGATGAATAGCTGGACTCTGTGCCTCACTCATTTTATTATCTATAAGGTGAGGACAATAACCGTGTCTGCAGTACAGACCGTGGAAAGGATCAAATAGGCTCATACACATAAAGCACCCAGAACAGCTCCTGACACACAATAAACAGTTATTTCATACAATATATGCTCAAGTTCATTGCCTATTGATAGTAAAGTTCCACATCATGCCCAGCATCATAAAAGAATATCCCCCATGGTTTTATTTGAGTTCCACACTCCAAACTACATTGTAAACATGGATCCTTGTATATTATGTTTTAAGTGGACTCTTTATGCAGTCACAGTTCCTTTTGCTCAGACAGAACAGTGACGGTGGTCTTGTTGGGAAGTTGGGGGTGGGGAAATGGGGTGGTGGAGACATCAAGGGGATGCGATGGATGATCAGGTTATCTAGGAGGTATAGTGATGAAAGAGGGAGGTCAGTATTATCTTGGGAGAGCCAAAGCCTGAATAGCGCCTCCCTTGCAGTTGTGGATTGTGTCAGTTTTCCTGGTTAGCCCAGAACTGGCGCCACATAAGTGAAATCAGTCACTCTCCCCTCCAAGGCTGAGCACATCATCACAACACATTTGTCAGCCATATATTTTCCTGTCAAGTAGCTGTTGGGTGGAAAACCACTGAAAAAGAATTTTTCTTTGTCAGATAAACTTTTCACCATAGAAGAATGTAGCGAAGGCTTCTGAAATAAATCTGGTGGCACTGGGGAGTTTACAAATACTAGCATATTAATATACAGCTAAAATAACAATAAAAAACACCATGCTGCTAAAGATGTTTAGTATTATCAGCTCACTGCAGGAGTTTATTAGAAACTCCTGCTTTCTTTTATTAAAATTTCAATTGGCTTGGTGAATGAGATCCTATGTTAGTGTCATAAAGTGAGAAGCCAGAAGGAGAGGATATTGGCATTTAAGTGCAGATTTCATTTTAAAAACACTTTACATTATAAAAGAAGATTGCATATTGTAAATATTATATATAATGGTAGTGGTGTTAAAAGAAGTGTTAGTAATTTTTAAAAATTCATCAAATTGTCTTTGTTTATGATGATATCTGGCAGATTTTATATTTCTGTAGTAAAGCAAAGTTTTAAATTTATCCCAAGATGTTTTTTGTTATAAGCACCAAACATGGTTTTAAAAAAGTTTTCGTGAAATGATGCATGAGTGTAACTTAATGGGATTCCTCTTTGGCAGGAGCACATGACAAACGCTCAATTTTATAATTAGCTGGTGATTTTCCCTCCGCATTTCGGAAGCTTTTGTTAAACTAACTTGGTTTATCGGGGCAGCTGGAGAGATGGCAAACCTTTATCTGTGGTGGGATGTTGGGCTGCCAGTGTCGGAGTAAATGATATGGAGCGTTGCTGAAGGAAGCGCACGATTTTCCTTCCCGGCGTTGACCGGTCACTGTTCCTTCACCTGGTGACAGAGCCGGTTGTGGTGAGAGCAGCAGGCACAGCCCGAGGTGTGACAGCTGGGAAGCCAAGATGAAAAACCTCGCGTCCTCATCTCAACATCTGGAGTCTTCATGGAAGCGGGAAGTTTGCAGGTTTGCAGCTGCAGCCTTTTCATGACAAGTTCGGTAAATTTTACACATGGTTGCTGGCTTCGAAAATATTTTCCAGATTTAACATGTTTACGGCGCTGACATTTGAAGCTGAAGCCCCTTCCTTCCTGATTAGAGCGCAGAGTGCTCAGGCCGCATTCTAACTTTATGAGGCTGGAAATCTGGGAATGGGTCATTTACAATTTTCAAACAAATCAAACTGCACTTTGATCTCTAGTCCAAGTTTCTTTAAATGCAACGAGTAATAATAATAAATTAGCCCAACGTAGCTATTTTCCCCTTAAATATAGTCATTTTTAATGTAATTATTTTATTGCATTCTAAAATCAAACCAACGAATTTAATCCATCTTGTTCAAAGTATATATTTTCTGAGAAGGAACATGAACTCAGCAAATTAGGTAGAGGAGAGGCTCTGTGTATGTGTGTGTGTGTCTACATTTTAAGCTACATGAGCTGTGAGACTATTAATAATAAAAGCAACATTTCCTTTTTCATATATTTTCTAAGTAGAATCTCTTGCTTTATGTACAAATCTTTAGGTGCCCTGAATGTTGTCAAAGCAATATATGGAACCTTCAGCAATAAGATACTTCTTTGTATCTTTCAGAACAAAGAGAATGTGCTCTTTAAGTTCCCTAGTTTCAAAAAAATTTTAGCATGTTTTACATTAAGAACATCAGTGGTGCTTAACATCGATTTTGATCTTACATCTGCAATAAGATGAGAAATAATTTACATTGATACAACAGAAATCTTTTCTAGAACCATAAACATTCAGTTGACTCTCACAACACTCCTAAGTTGCTAAGGGGCATGGAAACGGCATTCATGTGATGTGATAAATTTTACCATCTGCATCTCCACCAATGTAAAACTCTGTTGCCTTAAACTGGATTTACTGGAGTCCAGATATTTAATCCTAAGAATTTTCTTCAACATTAGTTACATTGTTGAATACAACATATCTCCTTCATGATTGAAGATAAAGACTGGCACATACCACACGTAAAAACAGTTCACAGAATAAACTTCAGGTTGTTGATATATAGCAAATACAAAACAAAAGCCACCGCTATCCCTCCAATGAAACAAATGAAAGCAAAGTGCCTTGCCACTGTGGAAAAAAAAACAACCGCATTAGGCAGGTCCAGTATTGCTCCTATAATTTGGAAGGGGCAAGGACAGTTTGTTGTTTTTTGTGTGCTAAGTTCTCTCCACCTTCTGTCACTCCCAATACATAGATATTTGCTTTGAGTAAAGTTTAACACAGTTCAGGGATGACTTATATGAGCAGTCAAATGGTTTGTATTGATTTTGAAATTCATACTTGTAGAAGATATTTTAACAAGTTTTTTGAAAGAATACAGTACTTCAAAAATCAAACGCATTTGGGATTAATTGCAGAGTCAAACATCTTAATTTTAACTGGGAGGAAGACAAGAATAAATGAAAAAATATGAAGATCCATAATAAAAAGCGGTAAAATAATCTAAGTGAATCATTTTATTAAAACGGCTGTTTCACTATAAATAAGGAACCATAAAAAATACAATTTGTATATTCTGTTACAAAAAGCCTCACTCTAGGCAGCCAACTACTAAAATTTTATATGAAAAAAAAATGCTCCCCTAAGGAAAATGTGCATATCTGCTGTTTCTTTTTAACAAAGATTGAGATGCTTATAAAGAACTTAGCAGAGTCTTCTAAAAATAAAACCGATTTCACCATCCCTCACCCCCTCCACTGCACACTGTATGTGAGGGTTTTCTTTTTTTCCTATTCGCGCGGAATTGTCTGACTCCAATTTAAATTGCCAGTCAGTGTTTCACAGCTTTGCACAGCACTTTCTAATCTTTTCCTCTTGGGCATCTCTATTTGAAATGACGCTTTACTGTCTCTCAAATATCCGAAACAAACAAGTGTACCTACTTGATGGTTTAAGCGTAACTGGCTAAACTCAAAAAACTGAGCAGAAAGTTCAGGAAAAATGCAGGGGACACAACCAGCTGACTAAGTCAAAGCTCTCAGCAGAGCTGCAAATGCTATTTTATGATTTGAAACAGCTGCCATATAGCCTGAGACACTTACGTTTTTCTCTTTACGGATTTTTCCTGAATAACTTTATGAAGGTGTGGTATATCCTTTCATGATTTCCCTGGTGACCAAAGTTCTCATGCCATTTTACCTTGCTCCAGGTAATTTGGAGAAATACCACAGACGTGTATCATTACAGAGTCTGGATTGTTGTTTAGTCGCTAATTGATTCTCAAAGGAAGCAGAATGACGCTGTCACTATTGTACATTAAAAATCCTTCCATTTAAGCATTGGTATTTTAGTGAAATTAAAACTGCTCGCCTTTCTGGATATTTGTCTGCAAAAAGCTTTTATGGAGGAGGTTATAATAAACTTTGCCTTTTATTAGCTGAAAAAAGGAAATCTATACAACTTTTCAGGACTGAGATAGTGTTCTACTTTTTTTAAAAAAAATATACTCTGCTTTTAACTGTTGAAGAACTTGATGTATGTCACGATAAAAGCTTACTCTGGATGCTTTTAACCCATGGTCCAAAAGGACTCATGCCCTGTAATGAGAATCTCACAGGGCCGTGAATAAATACTTGTTTTAAAAATGGTTTCATCTGTCCTGAGTCTTTACCAGGTAATCCTGTTGTTAGTGTCTGTGTGGTAATGAATGCTGTGATATAACGGAAACTTTCACAAATAAAGCCTCCTTACTTTCAAAACTGAGCATGGTGTCGATTTTTTTACAGGTACATTATTTCTGCGAATGGGTTTATCAGCAGAACAACAACATTACAAGACAAGCCGAGCCGTTAAAAGGATTAAGTGGCGCTGTATAATACTGATTAAGTAACAGCGATACAGGCGAGCTGTGAGTAACTAGTTCTGCCAAGTCTTCTGAAACAACACAGTCATAAAAGTTTACTTTCCTTGCAGACCCAACTCTTTCCTCTGGGACCTTCTCTGACTGTTCAAACATGAGCTATTCTACGGTCGCTAAATTCTGCCTCCGTTGAAAAACAGTCATCAACAACAAAAATCCTTTTTGGCTTTTCTTGTTTTAATAATGCTTCTGTGATAATGCCTTCAGTTCGTGGCCACCACTTACCCTCGGGTGTCATTCTTAACGTCTTCAGTGTCCTTGCCTGTAACATGAGGCCAACAAGGCTACCTTAAAAGGTCAGTGAGGATCAAAGAGATAATGCCTAAAATTTCTTAATACAGCACCGAGCCCATTTTAAGCATGAAAAATCTTAACTGTTATTAAGGGAAATAATTGACAAATCATGTTCCTCAATAATAAATATGTTATGAGCAAGAGACCTGCATTTGTTGTTTTAAATCTATAGAGATGGACTTAATGTTTTGTTATTCTTACAACCGTAAAGAGTGGCAGATACCCTAAGAATATTTTATAACGGTGTGCCCTGAAATTTAAAATCAGCACAAAAAGAGGTTTCAGATACACACACTTTTAAAATGCTTTTTATCAATCATTTGCATTATTTGCCCAAATAACATACTAATGCGACCAGTATTCCCAAACTGAAGTTGATTCGTTGATGATCCTTTACCCGTCAGCTGCTTATAAGGAAGGTTTAGCCAGTTCAATTTTTATGTGAGAAATTAGTTTCAGGAGATAATTTCATCCATATCACTGGAAATGCTTTTCATATGAGCTATGGAGTGTTATAAATTCTGATTTAATATAAGGCAAAGGAAAAAAGGGGGAGAAAATAGAAGGCTGTGGATTTCACACAAGGAATCCATTCCACATTGTTTTCACTAGTTTTTCCAAGACCCTGAGGGAATCCAACAATAGGTTATATCAAGTGCAATTAGAATCATAATGCAGAAGCCAGTAAATTAAGACAGATGTTGATATTTCGAAAACCAGTCTGTTGTCCTTGTATTTGGACACAATTCATGAGATACTTAGGAAGCAACAACGTCTCCTCTTCAGTGCATCACAGTTATTTTCAGAAAACAGGAAAAAATTATCCACCAATTAGTGCAACTCCAAAGTCTCACCCCAAACACTGATGCTACAATCGAATGGCTGTAGATGATGTAATTACACCCAAACCTGGAACCCTAGGTTTTAAGTCTTTAAACTTCGTTTTGCATGTCATGTTTCTGGGCTGTGCCGCAAACAGGTGTGGGCTGGAGTGGGGTGCTGTGGGGGGGAGGCCGGGAACAACGTGGATAATAGGCTGAGAAGCACCGAGTAACGCTTCGTTATTAGACATCAGTGTGCTGTTACTGACAGAGCGAGGCTGCCTTTGCTTCAGGAGGGCTTCTCCGCTCCGGCTGGAGAAAACTGGAGGAGGGGGAACCACCGTGGCCGTGGGCTGGGGAGCGGGGCAGCGTGTCAGCGGTGGAAACGACAGGCTCCTGCCCAGGAAGCAAACTGATGGCAGGCAAGCGGCCCAGGGAGGCCAGCTGAGCCGGAGCGGAGGCCGTGGTCCCTGAGCATTTCCTAGAAGACTACTCTCCAGTTTTCTGTCAAAACAGAGAACAGCAGTGGAGGGACCAACCCCAGAGGACCTCTTCGGGGAAAGAAACTCTGACTTTGGGAGGTATATTTTATTTTTATTTATTTTTTTATACAACACAGGCTGTAAATTTAAAAACCGATTTGAGTAATTTCCCCGAGGAAGAAAGCTGACCCGATTCCCGCAGCTGCCCGGCTCTCACAGTGCTAAGTGTGCCACACGCGTTTGGAATGCTTTCTTAAACGTTCCAGATCCTTCGACCACTCCCGCTGCAGCAAGGCTCTCAGTCGGGCCTGTGTAGGGAGGGCTGGCGAGCAGTGGGCGGGCTTGGCAGCAGCCGTGAGGCCCGCCCCCCACCCCAGGAGACTTCGGGCAGGTGGAGGTGGAGTGGGAAATAATGACCATTTGGAGACAACCTATTTAAGCCGTTGTTTGTTCTGTAATAAAAATGACTCGGTGGCTCTGAGCATGAACTCTCAGAGGGAGGGTGCTGCAGGAGGCAGTTGGAGACTTTGTTTTAACCAAATGAGCCAACAGGAGCTTTGGGCTTTGTTTTGAGGAGGGCGGGCTTTGGAGTGGGCCTTCCTCCCTTCCACAGGCTTCATTTGCTTGTAGGGCAAGTGGTGCCCCTGAGGGACTCCATGGATGAGGCAGCTGCAACAGAGGGCACAGGGTCAAGGATCGGGAAGGGCTGAGCATAACTCAGAAGCTTCAGGAAGGGGCTGAGCAGAGCACAGTTGTGTGAGCCACCTTCCAAAACACACAGGTACATAGCACGTTGTCTCCCTTCTGTTATGCACATGTTTTCACAAAAACAGGACCAAAATAATATGCACACCCTATCCTAAAGATACAGAGTTTGAACTGTGGCAACTGTCAGAAGCAATGCTTTCCGGAGCTCAGGGCCCCCTGGGAGAGGAATCTCCTAGGCTCTGGGGAGGAGCAGCAGAGTGGCCCAGCTGAAGCCAATCCCCAGGGAGCCTCTGATTGCTGCAGCGGAGACACCGACCTTCTCCGAGATCCCCCTGGCATCAGGATGTGTGTGGATGCTGCAGGGGAATGTTAGCAGCACAGACACTGATCCTCGCCCCATGACCCATGCCCACTGCCAATCTGGAATGAGTTTTATTACGTGTGGTTTGCTTATTTCAGGGAAAAGAGTCAATCTAGGAGCAAGAGGAGGGCAAAGAGCATCCCGAACATTGGAGCAATAAAAGTGAGGTCAGACAAAACCGTGGCGTCGCAAAGCTTTCCTACAAAGCTTTCCTACAGGCGGGGTTTCCGTATGGGTTTTTACACCAAACAAAAGGCAACCAACACATTGGGGCGCAGGAATCGCAGGGAGGACAGCTCTGGCGGCTGAGCTGGGCTGTGGAGGGTCGTACTCATAGCATCTGCGGCTGCGGGTCAGAGCTGCCCACAGCCCCCCAATCTCCGGGCCTGCAAGGCTACTGATTAGAGGACTCAGTCTCTGATTCCTGGCTCAGGGAATCTTCCTGCTGGAGAGATAGGGAGTCTTCTGCAGGTCTCTCCTGCAAGCTGCCTGGCCCGCTTTGTATTATCTCCTGGCATTTGCGTGCGCCCTGCTTGCATCTAATGTATATTTATTCTCAAGGACTGGGAGCCTCAGCGGGCAACTGAAGTTTAAGTGAGTGAATGGCACAGCGGTACTGGGGAAGATTCATTATCTGTACATTTCTAGAGTATTTGACATGGGAGATTTTAAGCAGTTTATGTGGTGAGGAGAAGGCGAAGTGACAATGTGCGAACCTCCTATGATATGCAAAAAGACGTGCAGCCCACACAGAATTGCCATTTGTTAGAAATAAATGCGATGCCAGATTTTTCTAAAGAGCACTAGGGTAAACAAATACTCAAGATGTGGGCCAAAGTCCAAGGGCCAGGGCTGAGTCCCACCCATGGCTCTGGCCACCTCCTCGGGGCTCCAGAGGAGATTAAGTTCTCTTCACTGCAACATTATGAGGCAGGGACACTAAGACGACTCCTTTGAATATGAAAAATAGAAAGAAACCCCGTTTTAATCTTTGTTTTTATGGCTGCAAACATGATTACATAGAGGAAAATCAATCCCAATGGAACACAATAGATAATACAAAGTAATTGATTGGCCTTTATCATTTTCCGTTATGATATTAAAATAACACCATAATATCAAGCGGCAGCCACTGATACATAAAGGAAAACGGGAGCTGATTATGTCTAAGGGTAATCAGGTCAGGGAAGTGTGAAGGTAAGATAAATAAGGTAAATACAAAAATGGAAAAAAGGCTTCAAAAAAGCAAAAGGGAGTTGGTGGCAAAGAGTCTACATAATAGAAGTGGGAATCTGACGTTGGGAATATCATTAAGCAATAAGCCACGAGGGACAGTCTATTGCAGCTGTGTGATTGCAGTATGTCTCGGTTGGTGTCCCAAGCCATAGGGGCCAAAGCTGAGTGACTTTAACTTCTCAGGAAGTGCAATAATCTTTTCAGAACACAATGCCTGCAGCCTGACTGCTATCAGGCTATGAAATTTAGAAAATGAAATAGGGGAAGTATTTAGCAATTGGTATTTCCCAGGCACTAATGCCACCAGCATGGCATCGCAGGCAGCCACTTAGAAAGCTTCCATTTGGAGCCAACTTTCCAAACTGCCAGAGACCAGCGCAGCTTTGTCACAACCCCAAATGCCATGGTTTGCATCCTAAAGGCAAGCAGCTGAAGCAGAGCCGTTGAGAAAAATTGCATCAAAAGGATGCCTAGGTATATTATTCTGTGTTCTTGCCTGCTTCATCTTTCCATATATACTTACTCTCAACATATATTCACACTGACAAATACATGCATAAATGTTATTAATTATACCATTTTACATGTATATACACATATATATGTATACATATATATTTTATATATGTGTGTGTTATATACATACACATACACATGCATGCTTTGTGTCTGATCAATAAATAAATACATTTAGGAGCTACTTCATTAAAAATATACCAGATATTTGTTTCAGTCTGTGTTACTACCTAATAGGCTTCTAATTTAGATTTCTTAACACAATGTCATACATGTGTTAAGTAACCATCACAAATAACCCTGTTGTGGCTGGAAGTCAGTTTTTCACATTCATGCTTAAAACACAGTATAAAAATGTCATGCCCACCAGAGTGATCCAGCCCTTTGGAGAAGCAGTAGTCAGGAATATAGCTTAAGGTGGTGGGATAAATCGCCGTATGTGCTGTGAGTATTGGAGCACTGGGTAGCAGTGATACCCTCAAGAGATGTGCGAAGTAGTTGTTTACTCAGCAGAAGGACTCCAGATATTATAGAATTTGTTCTTAACTTTTCTAAATCCTGGGAAGTTGAACTTACTTGTTCATTCATTCACTTATTCATCCCACTAATTGAATGGCTATTATAGGTCTAGAACTGAACGTGGTGCTGAAGTTGCAGAGATGGTCTCAGGGGGCATACAGGCAATTAGGGAGCGTTGCTATATTTAAACAAATAGATGAAAAAGTCCTAGTAGATAAGACACAGGTGCTATGAAACACAGAGGAAACAGAAGTCAGGGAAAGGATTCACAGAGATAGGTATGGATGGAAAGGTCATTTCTAGAGAGAAATGATGAAGAAGGGCTTTTTAGGCAGCATGACATTCATATGAATGGCCCAAAGACATAAAGAGGGGTGATGTGTTGGGGGAAATAGGAACAGCCTGAATGGTGTGCTGAGTGCATGGGGTGGAGTGATGGGAGATGGCAGCTTCCCTTATACAAAATGAAAAGGCTGTAAGTGTGTTTAAGCAGAGATAGAATCTGATTGGATTCTTTTAGGGTGATGGCACTTTGCTATAGGGTAGAGAA
The DNA here is from genome assembly GCF_006229205.1 of Suricata suricatta. Taxonomy (NCBI): domain Eukaryota; kingdom Metazoa; phylum Chordata; class Mammalia; order Carnivora; family Herpestidae; genus Suricata; species Suricata suricatta. Next base: position 73,816,091 of record NC_043707.1, read on the forward strand.
TGGGTAGGAGTGGGAAACGAGGGACTCTCACACTGTGCAGTATGACACCGTCCTGGGTGAAGCCTAATGAACTAGCTGTGCTAAGTGCAAAATGATCCCATCAAAACAGTCATACCATGTACATCAAATGTTCTCAGCAGCAAATGACAGAAAGCCAAAGCTGTCTCTCATCTATGTGAGGCTCAAAGGAGATGGCCCTGCGTGTAGCCTGTCAGGGTTTCAACTCCATTTCTCAGCCATTCTCTTAGCCAGGCCCCTTCCATGTGTTGACTGTCCTTGGACTGGTGGCAGTATGGACACAGCAGTTCTAGTAGACTCATCAAAATATACAATGTCCAGAGGAATGACTAAGTCTTTTTTTTTGGTGTCTCTTTCTTAGGAATGAGGAATCCTTTCCCTGGAATTCCCATCAGGCCTCCCCTCATTTTCATTGGCCATATCAAGTCAAATGCCTATTCCTAATCCAATTACTGATAAGGTTTTAGAATAGACTTCTGAGAGCCAACTACTGTTCATGCCCTGCTTTTCTTTAAACATCTTTCCTTTTGATCTTGTATCTCCCCTACTGAAATAACCTCTAAGCAGTTCTGTAATAAGCATTGCATTAAGCCATGTCATCCTGTGCACAAATACTGCTTCATTTCTTTATCAAAATCAAATTACATCTGGTTAATCATCATCCATAATGATTGATGAGATGTCTTTTATCAATTACTGTTCATGGTTTCCTTTCCTTCCTTCCTTCTGATGGATTGGACTCCTACTATTTACACAGATCCAGAAGATGCCGGAAGGTCCTGGTTCTCGATCCAGGGCTACTCGCTGTGGTGCTCCTAACTCAACCCTGTGAAGTCCACTCAGATGTGGTTTAAGGGCCCCACATTCTCTTAAAACTGGCACATCTCATCTTATTTTCAGGGACTGGAGAACCAAGCCTTATCTGGTAGGGAGGGTTAAGGTCTTTAGACAAATTCAGTGTAATGGTCTCAGTTAGTATGTATAGGCCTGTTAGTGATTATCTGTGGAGATCCATCCCTACCTGACAAATTCCCCCAAAACCTTGAGGACCCAAATACCTGGCACCTTAGCTGGAGAGACAGGAGGTGTGCTGGGGGAAATTCATTTCATTTCTTCCTGATGAGCCTAGAGCCAGCCAAATAAGACATAATTATCCAATTATCCAGTGTATCATAGTAAGAATTCCTAAATGCCCTGATATAGGGCATCAGTGTATTGAAGGAGTAAACCCAGGAATCCTGGGCCAGCTTGAGTCTTAATTGGTCTTTTAGAGAAAGTCTGATTTTGAGGGTTTTCTAACCCTGCATGTCCAATATTTCCTTCTTCCATTACCTTTGCTTTTCAAGATTCCCCCCTCCCCCCATAAAACCCCAAACCAATTTCCTGAATTTACTGATTTGAGGTGCTTATTAGCAGGGAATGAACTGATTGATTAATTCACATGGAATACGAACAACTGACAATCCTGATTAAAGTGATATTCTTACCAGAGGTACTTAAAATGTAAATCTCTAACCCAGATGAATTGACCTCTAATGGTGGGTTTCAGGCAATAGGGAGGAACATAATTACTGGAAGAGTTGCAGGTGTGACCTCTTATATTCACACTATATGTTTAAATAGCACCTTTTCACTAGCCTCTATTTAGAATATTGTATTTTAATAGTCTGCTGAAGGGGCTTTCTTCCCCCACAAAAGTGACTCCCTTGAGGGCAAGACAATGGCTCAGCCCCCAGCACAATTCCTGTCTCACAGCAGTGTCTTGCTGTGTGATGGTTGCTTAAAGCATCTTTTTACAATTAATCTGTTACATGGGCTCTGGGGAATCAAAAGGAAAATGAAGGGATCACTTTTTTCTTTTTCATCCATTAAATGATCCATATTTTCCTAATCTTTCACTGCGTTTGTGTTCTGGAAATCTGTTGTCCAGTTTGGGACTGTCTTAACTTCCTCACAATTCCCTTAAAATGCAGAATTCCCAATAAGGCTTAGTATTTTCTATCTGGATCTTTATGTGACCAGTAAAGAAATTCCCTTGGTTGAAGTATTCATGCATTGGGTTTGTGTGCTGGAGGACTTAACTTGCCTTTTAGCTCCTTTAGATGCCCACATGTGTTTCATAAAGATTTCTTCCAGGTAAGATTTCTCCGAATTTTCTATGTCATTTTTCCAGACAGTTAAAATCTATTTCGGCCTGAGCCTGTGGTTTGGGTTTAAATTTTGAAGAGTTCATTCCCTTTGAGCTGGATTAAGATTGTAAGTATATGTAGGTTCTAGGGATAATTCTCACTCATTCTTTAGCAACGCTGACACTCTTGCAAGGTGAACCAGCAATAAGGCCTCAATCACTCTCCTGGCCTAGCCCAAAAATGCTTAATGCTTGGTTATTTTATGTTATAATAGATCATTATGTTGTCTGTTCACCATCTTTTTTTCTCACCAATTGTCCCCTTCCAACCTGGTGAAAATGTTGGTCACAAGCTATTGCCTCCTCTGCCATCATGGCAGGCATGTGGCTCAACCTGGGCCAATCAGGTTACTGTCCTCTGCTCTTGTGATTGTTCCATTAGTGAGCACATGACCCAGACTTAGCCAATCAGAGTCATCCTCAGGAATTTTGCTCAATTTGTTAGGAAAGAAGTCCTTCTCTTTGCAATAAACTGTAAAGATGACAGAAGTTTTGAGTTAATTTGCAAGGGACTATTTTTGCCACAAGGGACAAAGAACTTACCCTGTGCAAAGAGAAATTATAGCCAAGAGATGGATGGATGGATGAAGGGAGGGAGAGAAAGAGAAGGATCACTGATGACAATGTTTGTGGGCCTGACTTAGCCATATTTGAAAATTTGAAAAATTGTCTTTTTTTTTCTGTTTAAGCTAATTTGAGCTAGGTTTCTATAAATTATATCAAGAAGACTCCAAATAAGCAAACAAACATGTTTTCTTTTTATCTATACAAGTATAAATGATATGGCTTTACAAGATAAAGGTGCATATATATATTTAAAAAAATTTTTTTTTGAGAGAAAGCACACAAGCAGGGGAGGGGTAAGAAGAGAGGGAGAGAGAGAAGGAGCATTCTAAATGTGCCAAGAATGGCCTGCTAGTTACTAGAGCTTAATTTCACTTAGCCCTCCTAATTTCCCTGTATTATTATTTCCATTATATAGATGATCAAATGAGACCGAGAGCAACTTTCCCTAAAATCGAAAGCTCATAGTGTGCCAGGGTTTGAAACTCATTCTAACTTCCCAACTCCTAGCTTTGTGTACACCACTCCTTAGAAGAGTAACTTCGATCCCAGGATTTTTCAAGCAAAGAATAAATTAATGTATAGAATAAATTATAGATATCCTTGACAAAAAAAAGATCAGTGCATGAATCAATAAAGTTTAATTCAATTACACTCATCTCTCAATTATCAGCAATAGAAAGGTTATGAGGAAAGCAGATTACCTGCAAATTTTATGTGGCTAATACTCATAAATAATATGTGCGTAACTGAAGGCTGCCAACACATGGCACTCTCAGCTGTAAAAAGAGATTGGTTGTAAGTGAGGTGTGACAATTACCATGTTAGGTCAACTTACTCCAGAGTTTATGGCAAATAATTTTTTACCAGATGGAATTTTCCCTAAGAAATTTCATTTACTTGACTTCCTCTCTACTTACCTTATTTCATCATAAGGTTGAGTCTATTTAAAAATAACTTCTGGGATACTATTTGGGAGAGAAACATAGACTTACTTTGTCCCAGAGGAAAACAAAAGATTGTCTAAATATCAGCTTAATCCATAGAATGGAGTAGAGGCACTATGTCTATTCTCCATGAGGAAGTCTCAAAGAGCAGAATAAATATTGTGTGGAAAATCCAGAAGGGACCTCTGTCACAGAGTCTAAATTATGAGGTGTTTTCAGGAAACATGCATTTTATCCCAGGTCAAGGCCAGCTGGGGTTGGAAAGGCAGTCTCCAATGATTTGACATTTCCCTGATACCTCCTGGAGGAAATATGCAGGTTCCTAGAGGGGAGTGTGTGTTGGGCTGACAGCTCATGTCTATTTTCAAAGCACCATTACCTATGGCAGGTGATGAAATACTCTGTAAGTTCTGACATGGTGAAGGTTGGAATAATTCAAAAGGGTCTTGCCCTCATAAGTTGAGATTACTGCATTCCCTATGAGTCTTTACAGACCCCTACCTCATGTGTCTACATACACAGACACAGAGAAGCATCCACACCCACATGCGTGTGCATACAATGTGCATGCACGCACAGACACATACATGCCTTTTCACACTACAGACACTGCTCATTTGTTTGCACCTTTAAAAAAAGTCAATTTGGTGCTTTGTAATAAAGGTAATATTGTAAAATTACTCAGCTACATATTTTATTGCCCTTTAAATCTTGTTCCCTTGAAGCCTTCTACCTCCAAGGCTGAGCATGAATGAATGGTATGATTCCGGGGAAAGTAGGAGTTAAGGAATGTACCACCCAGAATAAAGAAATCAAAACTGCTATTGCTAAGAATAGAAATCAACCACCACCTTGATCTTGGGCTTCCTAGCCTTCAGAACCATGTGAAATAAATATTTGTTGTCTTCGCCACCCAGTCTATGGTAAGTTGTTACAGCAGCCTGAACTAAGTCAGTGATGAAAGGGATATTCTGGTTATGGAGGTAGGGACTGTACCTTTTGTCTCTATCTATCCTACGGGGTGGTAGAAAGAGAAAAGGGGGGGCGGGTAAGGAAACAAATGGTAAAACCTGTCCTGAGTGACTGATCTGGATCTAGGCAGTCACCACAGGTAGGTCACAGACCTCCAATGTGGCTAGTGAGATCCAACTTTGGAATCAGTCATCAAGGGAGATGACCTAGTTGTCGAAACTTTTTGCTGATGACAGCTGTTCATTTCAAAGGTGAGCACAATCGGCTGTCTAGCCCGGGCACACTCTAAGGCTCGGTCTGTCAGCTTACCATGGACGTCTGCCATGAAACCGAGGGCTCTGCATCCTCAGTCATGATGGCTGTAACTCATCCTCTATATCCAAGCACCATCTGATGAAAGAAGAGGGCAAGGGGAGGAGCAGTTTCATGAGGAATCGAGCTTCGAATGTACTGAAAAATTATCCCTAAGAAACTATGGAACCCAGAAGAGCTGAAACATCATTAACAGGCGCATTTAAAGTCAAAGCCTATTGCTCCTCACCCTTCACCCCCATCAGTTACCCAGCAGGGGGAGAGCTGGTAGGAAAGAGTCTGTCCCTTGTAGAAAAATAAAGAACCTTCTTTTTCTTTGCACACCTGGTATGTTAATTGTGACCCTACCAACTTAAGTAATACCTACAGCATAGTTTTTGAATCCCTGCTAGGACAGATGTCATTTTCTGGGTCTGTCATGCTCTGGGCCCAGGAATAGCAGCACGAAGTAAAACTTACCAATGCACCCTATGTCTTGCTCCTTTAGCTCCAACAGCCTTCCAGGTTTGGCTGGTACTTGTTCAGAAAATGAAAAATGCCTTTTGGCCTACATTTTCCAGCACAGATAAAGATCCTAATTGTGCCATTACAAGCTGGTACATAAATCTGTGTCAAGTTTCTCATAATATTATATCTGCAAATGAGATCTTGAAGGTATTGTTCTCCCTTTCACCTAATGACGGAACAGAATGCTTCCTTGAAAGATGGTAAAGAAGGATGATTGAATCCAATTCAGCCTGAGCATTTGAGTTTGTATATTTTAGGGGAAATGGACTCAGAAAACAGACCAGAGTTTTCAAACACACCAACAAGACTGGCTGAAACATCTGGAAAAATCCCTTTGAGATTGAAAACATGTGATGCACAACAAAGGCAACAAATCTATGTTTTCGTAGTTTCTTGATTGTAGTGGAGAAGCCGAATTGCCAGCCATCCACAGATCCTAAATTGGTCCTTGTTAATACCTGGGATTATTTGCCAAGATATGGGGGGAACAAAACACTAGAAACCTCTGAACAAAGAGAAAATAAGATGTTAACTATCTAATGTACACTCCTTGCAAATTTAAGGGAGTCAGAAAAAAAATAATCAAAACATCTAAAATAATTGTATTAGGAGTTAGTAGATTTCACCCAAATCTCACTTATATTGTGGCTTTTTGTTTCCTGGAACGCTATTTACTAGAATTAATAAGAAGCCTTTGTATTTATTAGCATCTTTATTCTGAGTAGCTCAGAGGCTCCACAGACATTCTCTTATTATTTCTCACAACATTTCTGTGAGATTTTTGGCAAGAGGATAGGTATTATCCTTGTTAAATCTGGTGCAGGAAAAGCAACTGTTTTCAAATGAAATTTACAAAAAGCACCTCTTAGGCTGAAATCTAAATTGCTGTTAAGGAATTCTCCCTTGGGAATGTTTTTCTCCCCTTTCCTCTTTAATTTAAAGTGTGAGACTGTCATTGCTGTCATTAGTTATTGCAGTAACTTTTCCCTCTTCAGACCAAGGTCAAAAGTCCCCCGCTGTTAGTCTATCCCTGAAAGTGCTTGAACATACACAGCCGCATATCATGCATATTTATGCTGCAGAAGTATTAGAGTAAACATAAGAGGGATGAATTATTAAGGGCAAAGTAAGACTGATGAAATGCTGTTAGTTTAGATATTTGACTGATTTGTGCATTTATGAGCTGACATAAAGCAGTTGAAGGCAAAGGAAACAAACTTGGTCTTGCTGCTAAGCCAGCTTTTAAGACGAATAAATCTTAGGAATTGAGAATGAAACAAAATCGAATTTTCTCTCACCTATTTATTTATCTATCTATCTATCTACCTACCTACCTATCTGCACATATATGTATTTACCTAATTACATATTAATGACTTATTTCAAGAAATGCACAAAAGCTTCCCCTCCATATTTATCGGATGCCTCGCCCTGTGGATTCTGCTGAACTGGGGCTACCTCTGGCCCTTTGTTCTCCTGTGGATCTTCAGTTGCATTGGACTTTTTAAAATAAAATTGAAGGGTTGGTATTTACTTCCAAAGCCACCTATATTTATTAATCAAACTCCCTGTCTAGAAGGAAGGTTCATTTCCAGAGCCCTGGCTCTGACGTGGATGGGCAAACCTCAAGCAATTTCCAGGTGTCTCTTTGGAGACCATCCTTTTTCCATGTTACACAGCTCCAATGGTTTGGTGCCTAAGGGCCATCATGCATTACATCAAGTCTGTTGAAGACTAAGAATCTGGTAAACAAGGGTCAGTAGATATCAAGAGAAAATTAGCTGCTATACTTGTTCTGCCTTTTTTGTGGTTGTTGGGACTCCTCTCTGATTGCTTTGGATCGGCTAGACCGAGACTGCTGATAGCTCCTGTTTCTGCAGCAGTTTGTTAGAATTGGTGTAAAGGAGGAGCAAAGCTGAAAAGACACATTGGAGAAAAGACGATTTTTCCTGGTCCCCTTCATAGGTGTTCCGTGAACCAGGTGCTGAAACGACACTGTGGGCTGGGGAGGTTTGGGGGTGAGGATAGGTGGATGGGGGGGGTCTGAATTTTATGCTCAGGAAGAGAAGGCCAGATTCTAATTCCCAAAGCTGCTAGAGTCCCATTTGATGCAATCTCATGGTTATTTTTCTTTCTGTAATTGAAGAGGTGGTAAATTACCAGAAAGAAAAAAAAAATCACAAACTAAAACCCGCCACCGAAAGTCATGACTTGGAAAGGGCTTTACTCTTTAATTTTGCATAAAGGGAATCAGGATCATTTCTAAAAATCATCGATGTTATTGTCATCTGAAAGGAGCAAAGAGATCCTTCCATCATGCTCTTTTGGAAAATGACAGTAACCAACAACTTATTGCTTGATGTGTTTTGACTCTTAAAATTATTTTTCACACTGACAGACTCCTTAAGGCATCCAGGGCAGGAGAACCATGTCCCCACCAAATAGCCACATTTCACAGAGTTCCATTTAAATAGAAGATTGTCACATTGTCCAGGTAGTGCTTATCATTTAAAAAATAATTATTTCTTCCCTATTGCTTATAATGACTACTTTAAAGCTCAAAAGTGAAATCTATTTCCTCACCTCAATTTTCTCTCTCCATCAGGTTTGCATACTCTGTGGGGCTTCTGGGGACTGCTGGGCTGCTGGCATTGATCTTTTCTTTCCCTGGGGAGGGTTGGGGGAGGGGGAAGTGGCCTTGAAATTTTTCCTTTGGGGAAAAATCTCATACCTTTTACCAGACAACCAGGTTTTCTCTTCAGTCTTCTGATTTGGGTTATTTTGTGTTACTCAACAGTCCTGTGCTGGCTTGGCAGTCATTTACATATTCCTTATGTATGTATACACTTAAATATTGAGCTATTTATTCATGGAATATTTTGATGCTTCTCACGCGCCAGGCGTTGTGCAAAGCGTCAGAGATGATGCAGTGACTCTAACAGAGGCCACACTTACCTTCCTGGAGCTGTAGGCCCATTAGGTTCCATTAAATTGGGGAGAAAATTATACCCACTATTTACTGTGTAGTTGGTTGTTCTCATTTCCATATAAAATGATAAGAATATTTTTGCCAGAGAAGATAGCTGTGATAAGGAGCTTACCTTTGGATTCACTAATCTTGACAATAATCTACTAATTACTCTGTTCAGTTCTCCCACGGTGTAATGGGCTTTTAGAGATATTAGAGCAATTCTGAAAGGTGGGGAAAAAAAAGAATTCATGGTATATTTAGATTTTCAGAAGTTATGTGGAAGACTAGGAATTAATATAGTATATTAATTTCTCAGGCAGTTCACCTGATTAGTGAAGAGAATTTCAATCACTTTCTTATTCATCTTAAACCTGGATTGGACCTTGGTACTTTTTTAAGCACTGGGGAAAAAGTTAAGTTTTTGTTAACTAAAATGCACAGCCCTGGATCCCAGTGTCTGACCTCCGCAAACACTTTTGAATTGTGTGCCTCAAGTCAAGGCCACGCGGGGTGGCGGCAGCCTTCTCTTCCCATGTGTGAGATTTGGGGAGCATGATTTGACTTTGGTCTGTGGTTTTACTGAATGCAGATTTTTCTCTTGGACTCTGAACTGTGGACCAGAGGAAGGTTCTACTGCCAAGAGAGTGAAGGGCAAAAGGAGACAAATACTTTTCTGACCTCTCACTTTAAAGCTGCTCACCCCTGTTTTATTGCTCTTTCAACACTGCATCAAAGCAAGAAACTTTAAAGTGTCAGTGAAGCAGGAGGATACAGCTTTTCCAGGGACCAGGGTAGCTTTAATTAAAATTGGGTTGTATTTGGGAATGTTTTGCTTTCTGTTTGAACCAAAAAGAAGTGAAGGAGACTGAGAGAAAAGGAGAGCAGTGGATTATCTCCCTAATGGCAAAAAAGATCAATTAATTTACAATGGGAGGTGGGGGGAAGAAAGAACTCACTACAGATTTACAAAGTGTTCATTATCTATGGACTTTGGATATGAACCATCATGAACCTAATATCCGAGGCAGAGATCTGACCGTGCCCACCCTCAATTCAGGGCCCAGTTGATGAATTAAAAATCATTTTAAAATTTAATATTAAAATTGATAATTGCTCTGTGGGAAATAGATTTTTCTGAACTTCTACCCTTTTCCTGCAGTGCTGAGCAAATGCAAGGCGATAAACTGTCCATTTGTCACAATGATAGATAGACAGATCCTACTTTTCCCCTTGTTCCACAGTACTCCTACATTTCAATTACGGAGAATAAGTGCTGCCATTTGTAACGCGTAGTCATATTGTCCTCTATAGCCTTTCAGAATTCTCCTTAGGAATAGGAGCAGTCCCTCAACATACCCAGACAACCATTGGGGTGCACTGCCCACGTCTTCAAGGGACATGGCAGGAGGGCTAGAGAAGAAGGTTGGTGATCAGACATCATCTGGGACAGAAGAGGATGAGAACCTGATAGATACTCAAGGTCAACAGTGGAGGATGGGAGATTCTGATTAAACTGATTTAGGATTCTTTCAAAATTGGACAATGTAGAAATGAACACAGTAGCCCAAAAGTTAGGGACTAGTTGACAAGAGAGTTCGGGGGAGCCTGACTAAAATTTGTTCAAGGAGAGAATCTTTGTCAAGGGAATTAGAGTAGGTGGCCTATATTTCCCATTCTATTGATGTTAGATGTTGGAAGCCATTTTCCGAACTCATTAAGTTGAGAAAAACTCCTTGTGAGGTAAGGCGGGTTTGCAAGTTCTCCTGCCATCAGATGGCGACCAATGTCTACCCCCTACCCAATTATTTTTGCTTGACACCGACCCCCAAGGTGCCTTGTTGACTGATATCAGGAGTGACTTGTCCCCGATCCTAAAAATGTGCTAATTGTACCTTGTGAAGGAACTTTTTATAGCAATTTTTTTCTTTTGTGTTTATGGGAGCAAATATTACATTTTCTGAGAAACCTGTTTTACTTCTCCTCAAGAGGCTATTGAACCTGCTCACAAAGAACTAACTCTTGCCTTTGCTATGCTAAAAACATGGCCTTGTATTTGAATGCTAAAGATCCCTTTCTTCCCCATATGATAAGCATCCAGGTCACCTACATCAATCACTATTGATAAAGATTATGCATGAGTCTTCTACCAATCTATGTTCTGGGAAATTTTTACATACCCAAGAGATTTGTCATTAGAAATCATTGTCTAAGGCAACTGTCACTTTTGTAACCCATATATTTTTTTCCATAAATAAAGCTGATTCCCCGGTCAGTGCAGAGATGCCTGCCTGGTGATCAGAAAGAAACTCAAGGCTCTCTCACTCTCTCTTGCTGACACCGTTTATCCTTCAGGGAGCCCTGGTCCTGCTGCTGGACTCTGGCAGTTAGTCTTGGCCACATGCCTTGCTTTAGGCCATCAGACTGTTAGAGGCTATGACATTAGCAAAGGCCTTAAGTATGCTTGTGAGGTTGAGCCTGACGACTTGGGCTCCTTCATCATGAGGAGAGCAAGTCCTATGCTCTTATTGCCTTTTCACCTTGGGCCCCAGAATGAGACACACAGAGCAGACATGCACCTGACTGAGGTTTATAGCCAATTCCAGACACCCAAGTCTGAAGCAGAGGTGCCCCAGACAACCTGCAGACCTGTGAGTGAGCATCAAAAGTGCATGCTGTTCAAAGCCATCAAGTTTGGAGGGTAGTTTATTATACAGCATACAGGGTAGTTTATTAATTGCAGCCATATTTGCTTAATATATCATTCCTCAAGGAGAACCTCCAATGGCCTCAAGACTAAGACGCACTGCAAACATTTATCACGACTGTAATGAATCTATACCTTGTTTACCACTCTATTCTTAGCACATGGCATACAGGAAGTTCTTCATAAATGTGTGTTGAAGAATAAATGAAGGCTTTTCCAGGTCAAGTTTCTCTCTATTTTGTATCATACCCAATTGCCTTGCCTCCTGGATAACCTTCTTAGTAAGGTGTCTTGAAACATGTGACTTTGTTTTCAGCTGTGTCTGTCCTCTAGTATTTATGATTTTGAACAGGAGATATTCTGAATTAATAAGTACTATGAGAAAGAAGTGTTTAGAGAGCACAAAGTTTGGGAACTGGATTCAGACTGACAACAAGGTCGTTAGGGGATGGGGAATGTAAGATGTCCCAGTAGACCCGGGGAGGAACTGTTTGAGTCATTTAACAGATGTCAATGCCAAATATTGAGGCTAATAGTAGTAGTTAGACATTTGCATTAAGTGCCTTACATTAAGTGTCTCATTTGAGACAGCTATTCTGATTATTCTTATTTTATAAATGTGGGAAGTAAGGTTTAGAAACCTCAGGTAACTTACCTGAGTTCACAGAGCTGGTAAGTGGTGGAAATGGGCTTATATCCAGGGGCCATTGACCCCAACATCAACTTATAAATCAAGCAAAAAATGTCATCAGTGTAGTAACTGATCCTGGGCCACTGGATCCAAGCTGCTGTTGTCCTTGATCCTTGATTTTATTTCTCTTATTTGGTTCATTATCTCCTATCCTCCTCCCTTTTTTCTTCAAATGAATCCATTCATAACTATAGTTGTGGGTGGGGAGAGAAGCGCTCTTGCTCTGTGCCCATAGAGAGAAGAGAATATGCGGGAAGGGGGCCACTAATTAGCTGGTCCCACCCCTTCACTAGGCTAGCATGGTTTCTGCTTCAAGGCAGGGACCAGGCTGGGCAAAGAACAATGGGTAAGTCATGGAGGTGATGCTTTTAATGATGCATTCGCTAATGAAATGGCACTCCATGGGTTCACTTATTAGTAACTTAGCTCAAACAGCCATGTCCTACTGTCAGCTTGCCATTGACGACTCAGTGTGACCTGAGAATTGTCAACTCCACCTGAAAAAGAGCAAATGTTGCAGAAAATACTGGAGGAGCAGCATAATTTGGAGTGGAAAGATTAGCAACAACAGGGAAAGCTCTTGAATCTCTGTATTTCTAGTTTGCTGGGGAATTATGCCAGTAGTGTAGTTATTTGAAGAACAGGCTAACCTTGCAGTATTTGGGTTTGCATCTGATTTGTAAACAATAGGATGACTTGACTGAATGTTTTTAGAGGCTGGATGACAGTGTTGGCACTGGAGGAGTGACTAGCAGAACTTCATTCTCAACTAATTATATAGTGTGGCTCTTCTTTATGTTTTCCAGGGCACTGGGGTTTTTACCTTTATGTTCAGAAAATGCTTTATGGGAAAAATACTTCTGTACAGACCTTGCTTAATGACTGGGGGGATCATGAATGATACATGGATGTGAAAGTTTATGATTCTTTCCACTTACATAACCTCTCTTATTTGAATAACTCAATGCCCCTTATGTCAATTATTGAATTAAACCTTTTAATATCCTTCTGTCAAATGGGAAGTGTGTATTTATTTACCCTTCATTTTATGGTTGGGCAGACAGGGCCATAATGATTTGAACTTTCTTTCTCGGGAGATGAACCAAGTCTTACATTCATATTTTGCATCCCTGGCTAAAGGCTACTCCCTAAATTGGACACTTATACATGAAATGTCCATTTTTTAGGCCTCTATACCTTCTCATTAACCATTCATGATTCTTATGCATTTGGTGCTTTGTTGGTGAAAAGCTAAATAGTTTTATTTTATTTGTTTCTGAGCTCCGATGGTCAAACTAGAGATGTCCCAAGGTGAACTGAATTCCTGGGAATAGTATTGCATGAAATCTGATGGTTTTCATTCTCGCTGGTGATTATGTCATGTTTGCTAGTGAGGAAATCATGGAACGGGCAATGCATCTGGAGTTTCCTCGGCAGCTGAGTCAGAGAAGCTTTCCCAGTGTTGCGCACACGGCAGACACATGTTGGGACCGATCCCTTTCTTGTGCTGTCCTCTCAGAGTTCCTTTTCGAGGCTTTGCAAGTCCTGTGTCCTCTCACTTTGTCTCCTGTGACTTCAGGGTGATCAGCTCATTTCTCTGAGACTCTAAAGCAGCTTCTTTCACCACCAGTTCCCACATCCTCCCTGCCTTTGGCTATCTAGTCACGAAGCCAAGCAGTAATGAAAATGGGTTTCATTAAACAGGAATCCTACTTATTTTCTCAAACCACTATGCTAATAATCTCCCTTCTCAATATAAAGGCTTAAACACATACCAATATAACTAGTTTTTTTTTCCAGCTATTTTTTTTTCTAAAGAAGATTATTTCCTGGGGATAAAAATATCTCTATTCAAAATCCAGGACTTTGTTGTTAAAAATGAAGATCTAAAGTATATAGAACTCTCTTTTTTTCTCTCTAGAAGCGAATGGAGCTTGAAACTCCCACCTTTTAGTCATTCGGTTTTGAAAATGACCACAAAAGAGATCTGAAGAACTAAAACATTTCCTCACTAGAGCATGAATTTTGCAGGCCCTTATAAATAAATCAAGATGAATATTAGAATACAGATATAGTTTATAGGCATATGAATATGGATAATAGAAATACGATTTTGTTCCTGCAACAACTGAAACACGTACCAGGACACACACTGTATGACACTAAAGGAATAGCAAGTCCACGTAAACTCAGATGGGCGTTGTGTCTTTTTTAAAGAAAGCCACCCACACAGTTCAGGGTCATCCTTCTCTCTTGACAGGCGGCTGGTGCAGATGCCGTCTTGATTGGGGTGGAAGTTCTTCAGCCTCTGCACCCTCTATCTAACGCCTGTGGTTTCTAGTTGAGTATATAACTTCCTATTTATCTGGAAGCCTGTTTTGAAATCAGCCTCCTCGGTAGTTATCCTGACATTCGGTCCTGTGGCCTCAATCTCCTTTTTTTTTTCTTCCCCTTTCCTTGTCATGAAGTTTGTGATCATCAGCAAGAAGTCAATTTTGACTCTTTCACTCTCTGGAGCTTTTAGAGCTCTTTGCAAATACCAGGAGCACGACCCTGGAAATTTCTTTTCCCCCAGTAAAGGAAAAAGCTCCACTTGTCAATCAGTCATCCTGAGCATAAATTCTTACAAAGGAACTCAGAGCAGCCCCTGCCTAAATCCATCAGGATGGAGGGGAGGTGGGAGAGAGGGGGGTCCAGTTACTAAATAACTGTGATCAGCCTTGAAGTCTAGCTTCAGGGTTATTACTTACATTGGCTTTTGAAAGTAGCATGGATGCACAGAAGAATGAAAGAACACCAACTCCTTTGTTCCTGGACAAGTTGGAGGAGCGAGGCATTCTGGTTAATGGAACTTCTGGTAGGTTGACTGGTAGCCTACTTATGGACAGAGCTTATCCGGGCAGGGGTTTGGCTGAGGATCACAGAAGGAAGAATGCCTCTTTGCAGATGTGCATAATTTAACAAGTCACTCCACACAACTTTGTATTTTTCTTCATATTTGTTTTATAGTGAGTTGTCCATAGATTTCTCTCACCCAGGAAGTTACAAGCAATTTTGGACTAGAAGCATTTCTTTCCATCTTTGTAAAACCTGTAATATATTTCACATTGTAGATATTCATTAAATATTTGCTGAGTTATATTGATTCCCCCCTATAATATGTGTTTAGATATATGCACTATGACAAAGGCCCACGGTGTACATCAGTGCCTTGAGTAGAAAAAAAAAGGCCTGAAAAACATGAAGCTAGTCCATACTTTGATGACTTCTATAAAACTTAAAAACAAAACTTTTCCTTAAAACTTCACATGTTCATAAAATCATACCTGAAATCCTGATATAGACACACACACACACACACACACACACACACACACACAATCTGTTTGAAAGTAATTCTACCAGAAATGTAACAAGATAAAAGTGGATCATAGAACAATGAAGGCCCTAGAAAACACTGGACATATGACGTAAAGATACTAAATGTGACTCAATAACAAATACTTATTCAATGTATCTTAGCTGTACCGTGCCATACTAGGTACTCTGAGGGTACAAAAATAAGGAAGCTAAACATAGGGTTCCTACTTTGTTTTGCACACTGTTCCAGGTCCATAAGTAGATAGAGGAGAACAAAAGATATTCCTGCTCCTTGCCCGCAGAGCTAGAGAGGAGACCCCAACAATTAGCAATTAATATAGTAAATGAACTGTATATGCAGTAGCCAGAAGGAGGTACATACAGTAGACCAAGGAAAAACGGATCAGGGTAAGTAAGAGGGCTGCGTAGCCAGGTAAACAGTGTGATGAAAGTCGGCTTCTTTCAGAAGGTAGTATTTGAGTGAAAACGAGAAGTTAGCCAAGTAGATACCTGGGGAAGGGCATTCTAGGCTAAGGGAATGGTCACTACCAAGGGTGAGAGCAAGCTTGGCAGGCTGAGGGACAAGAAGTAGGCCAATGGCAGGGGTGAAAGCAGGAGAGTTTCACAGGGTCAGGTGGCAATAGGGTCTCCCAAGACCTTGTGAATGGAAACTGAGTACAATAGAGATTCATGGCAGGGTTGTCAGTGGAGAGGCAATGTGATTTAACGTGTACTAGCTGTTGTGCTGAGGACAGGCTCTAGAGGTGCTAGAAGCAAGGAGACAAGTTCAGAGGTGACCCAGGTGCAAAAGGAATATGTCCGATTCATTGTCTTCTTCTCCCATTAGATTGCAAGTTCACATAGCGAAGGCACATCTTGTCCAAGTATCCTTTCTAATGTAGGTCTACCCACAAAGTAGTTTCTTAACACATATATATGAATGAATGGATATGTAATTTAAGTATATCACAGAAAATCACTAAAATCTCCCCCAAAGTTTAGGATATAGTGCTCTAGACATTCAGAGGAGAACAAAATCATCTGTGACTTGCAAGGTTCGTAGTGGAGGAAATATTTCAAGAATATTGGTGTGATGGTAGCAGTAGTAGTGAAAATAGTAGCAGGAACCATTTAGTGAGAACACACTACACCCCAGGCTGCGTGCTAATGTTTTGCACGAGCCAGCAATTGCAAACCAGAGAAGGGAATCCCCGGCACAGGACGTAAGGATGCAAAGTTCGGCTGTTTGAATAGGAGGCTGGCTGGGCATTTTGCTTTGTTGGAAACCTGATGCAGAATACATGATAGAAGATAAAGCTGGACGGGTCGCTTGAAGCCAGATAGTGGAAGACCTAAAATTCACACATCATGCGGGTGTTTTGGGTATTATTCAGGTTTTTGAAATTTATTTGTTTGTTCAGCAGGGGAGTGATAGGTTTAAAGCTGAGCTTGGGAATGATTAATATAACTCCTAGATTACCTTTGGATCATTTAGCTAGAGAATAAAACTAGATGAGCAGTTGCTGCTAAGGTCAAAATTACAGCTTTATCATTTGGAAGCACTGATGTGGAAAACAGAAAAATGACACACCCTGATATTTGCATGAGCCCGTGCAGTTCGCAAAGCCCTCACATTCATTCGCGTTATCCCGCTTGATCGTCACGGCAGCTCTGCTAGGGGGCATTGTTATCACATTTTATAAATTGAGATGATTTATGTAAAAGCAATCGGTGCACAGCCTGGCCTGTAGTAGATACTCAAGAAATGTTAGCTGAAGTGGAAAAACAAGGAAGTACAGGTTTAGAAAGCCCAAGGTCATAGAGCTGAAAATAAACGACAGAGCCAAAACTTAAAGCCAGTTTGTCTGAGTCTAATTCTCTTTGCTCATACCCTGACTGCTTCTCCACCACCCACCAGAGCGTCTCAGAAGTTCTTGGAAAATGATAGGTAAAGGAATCTAGCGTAATACCTAGTTAGCTAACCTAACACAAATCCCAATATGGAAAATGTTATCTAGTATTTTGTATAAAATTTTATTTTAAGGGCTTCAGACATACACCTTTAGATTTGTATTACATATATGCTTTGATATGTTATATTTTTATACATTAGTGTATTTGCATGTGCATATGAATGTGTGTGCATATGAGTAGGGGTATATATATGTGAAGTATTAGTTTGCTAGGGTTGCCACAACCAAATACTATAGACTAGGTAGCTTAATCAACAGACATTTATTTTCTCATAGTTCTGGATGCCAGAGGTCCAGGAATACAGCGTGGGCAGGTTTAATTTCTATCGAGGCTTCTCTTCTTGACTTACAGGCAGCCATATTCTCTCTGGGTCCTTTTCTGGTCTTTTCTCTGCGTGCGTTCCTAGCATCTCTTTGCATGTCCAAGTTTTCTCCTCTTATAGGGAAACCAGTTAGATTGGATTAGGACCGACCCTAATGAATTATGAGGTGGATACCATTCAGGTCACAACTTATTTATTATTATTGATTTATTATTTTTTTATCTTTTGCTCCCAAGCCTTTTAGTGGCATTTGCGATCTCCTGTTTCAAATTTCTGAAATGTGGTATTTGTTCACAAACATTTCCTGGGGACAATGAAGGCCTTGGCACAATGGGCACAGTGTGGTTTGTCAGTAGACATGGTGTGAGCTTTGGATCCCTGTAACCCTGGTTTTAATCCCAATTCCATTGCCATTTTTTACCTGTGTAGCTATGGGCTAGTGACTTAACCTCAGGTTCTTCACACATAAATTGTGGATAAGAGGGCCTTCTTAGCAGGTTTGGGTGAAGATTAAAAGTAATTTATATAAACACGTTCTAGCACAGGGCCTGCCCCTTCACAGGGGCTCAGTAAATGTTCGCTCCCTTTTCCATCATAACCCTGAGCTCACAGGGCCGTGCTTCCTCAGACAGAGGGAGACATGCACACAGATAATTTTACTGGAACGGGATATATGCCACGAGGGCTGTGTATAACAAGAGACTGTGTTTGCTGGAATGTTTTTTGGTATTGGTTTAACCAGGATGCTTCTGTAGTAAACACAACAGGAACCCAGTTCACCATTCTGTTGAAAGATCATGAGCTAGGCTAAAAAAAATTTTTTTTAAATTTAAAAAAAGGTTATGTTCTATCCAAACCTTCAAGGTAAAGAATAGTTAAGTAATTAAGAGGCCACCTCAGTAGGGCAGCCTCTAAAATTCCCCTCCGAGCCCCCCATCACCCTTGTGTAGTTCCCACCTCCTCCGAATGGGGGCAGGATGAGGTGATTCCCTTCTGACACACGCCACACGCAGAAGTGGGGAGGCACTGCTGACGCCCAGTTACAAAAAGACTAAGGCTTGCGTCCTGACTCCTCTCGGGGCGTCTCTCCTCCTCACTCTCATCCCCCTCTTTCCCCTCCTGTTCTCTCTTTCTCCAGTCGCCAGATGCTGGGTTGGAAGGATGCTCTCGGAGCTCGTGGAGAGGCCCACGCGGGTGGATGCGGAAGTGCATCTTCTACGTCCTGCCAACAGCCTCCAGAGCAGGACAGGGAGCAGGCTGTCCACGGCCAGCCGAGTCTTGACATGACTGCAGTGACAGCCGACAGCTGGACTGCGCCTTGAGCTCCAGGCACTCAGGTCAGCCACACCTAGATTCCCACCCCACAAGGGCTCTGAGATAATAAATGGTGTTTTTTAAAGCTGCCAGGTTTGGGGGTAAATTGCCACACAGCGATAGGTAAGGACTACTCACAGGGATATTTGCACTTCATTCAACTTGAATCATTTCACGTGATAATGGAAATCTGCCATTTATTTCTTTACAAGGGTCAATTCATTTTGCATTGTATAATGCATATACACCATTGAAAAAAGAAGAGGAGATCTAATCAAAGGATGATTTTATATTAATTTTTCTTTTATTTAGTAGCATAATTGGATGGATAGTATTCATTTAATAGAATAAAAAGTAAACAAAGATATTGCATTTCTACCCACAAGTAAACAGGTCAGGCATGCCACGGCATTGCTAAAAAACACTTTGCACACCACAATACTAAGTCACAGCACAGTTTAGGGTCAGGGCGCTCAAATGGGATCTGTTTGTGGAACTCTGCTTAGAAAGCTATCGGAAGTGGGTACTTGGTCGGCTCTGTCGGTTAAGCCTCTGACTCTTGATATCGATATCGGCTCAGATCGTGATCTTAGTCATGGGATAGAGCTCTCCGTGGGGCTCTATGTTGAACGGAGAGCCTGCTTGGGATTTTCTCTTTCCCTCTCTCTCTGTCCCTTCCCTACTTGATTGCTCTCTCTCTCTCTCTCTCTCTCTCTCTCTCTCTCTCTCTCTCTCTGAAAATAAATAAATAAAACATTAAAAAAAAAGAAAGGTTTTGGAAGAAAGCATAACAATGGGATCTCAAGAAAAGAAGGAGCCATATGACTGAAAGCCAACATAGTTAATTTTTACTCTACTCGATAAAAATGCAAACAGATACCTCATCCACCTTTTAAAGGATATGTGCAAAATACATGATAGCATTGACAGGTTTTATTTACAAGGCACTTTCATGTCTGTTCTTTATAGCTTTCCTATATGACCTGTGCCGTCTCATAGTTCAGTTTAAATGTCTTTTTGCCCCATTTTACAGATGAAAAATAGAGGTATGATATCAGCACCTTGGGGGTACAGATTGACTAAGCCATCTTTCATTGCAACAATTTGAAAATTTTAGTTCATACCTAATAAGATCTATCTGTCTATCTATTGATCATCTGTTCATCTGTCTCTTCATCCATCCACCAGACACCGAACTTTCTATCCTCAGTACTTATCTAGAGGTCAATTATTTGACATTGCAACCTTCTGAAAGATAGTCATGAGCCCGGAGGTAGGAAAATGTTCTCGGCATTGGCTAAAATACCTGCCAAAGACACATGCACTAAAGTGTAGGCTCTGAAGTGGTAATACTTAACTCTTTAAGAGTTTCTTAGCCTTTCTATGAAGAACCCGTAGGCACTTGTTTTTAAACACAATTCTAAGAAGTGTGGGTTTGTTAATTTGTTTGTTTCCAAGACTGGAGAAAACTAACTGTGGAGACAGAGAAATGGCAGTGAGAAAGGCTGACACAAGGACAGAATTCTCTGACAGCCAGGAGGACTAGAGACGGAATTTAAAAGCAACCATAAAACCAAAGAAAACAGTTGGAGATACTTTTATAGTAATGATAAACATTGTGACTCCTTTCAAAATGCTCTACAATAATAAATGCTCATAATTATCGCCCCACCCCCAAATCATTAAAATGTCAAATGTTTAAGGAGACCAACAAATTGTAGCTGGCATATTTGGAGTGTTTACTTTGTAGCAAAAACCATGCTAGGTGCTTTACATCTATTATCTCTAATCCTCTCAATGCTCAAGGTTTTGGAGATAGGAAATGAGACTTCCAGAGTTTAAGCTATTTCCTTAAGGTCATACAAGTGCTAATAAGTGAGCCAGGATTCAAACTTAGATTTCTCTGATTGAAAAATCTCCACTCTGTCCACTATTCTGCACAACCTGAAAGATGCCAATCAAAACCTGTTTAAGATTTAAAAAAAAAAAAAGCATCTTAGTGCCTAAGGGCATGGTTTGCTAATCTGGAAACGGAATCAATCCTGTTCTATCCACAATTCCTCCAAAGTATCACATAGGTAAAATGTTCATCTTTGTGTACTTTTTGGTAGGGAGAGGAGTATGTATATTTTTCTACTTCACATGAACAGGGCATTTTTTAAAAAGTTAGGCTAAGAGCAGCAAGCAGGCTGCTTTGTGAGGCAATGGGTTTCCTATCTCTGAGAATACTGTAGCATCACTACCATTTGCCAGGAATGCTGAAGAAGTTATTTCTATACAGAGTAGGAAGTAGATCGCTAGGGACCTGCCTCATTTCTAAGAAGCCGTGTCTCAAAAACCCTATTTCATCCTATATATGCAGTATTTCTAACAACTCATAAGTAGGGAAGAAAGATTTGCTACTAGATGAATTATTATTCTTTAGAGCTCAAAAATAGTGAGTTCAACCCTTTGGCAGTTGCATTTAGCTAACCAATTTTTTTTGTGTCTTTAATTCTTTGGTGTCAAATGGATCACTGCATGTTCAATGCTTAATTACCGAATCTTCATCATCCCCAAATACTTCTGTGCTTAATATTTATTAAATCCCTTTTTTCAGTGAGACAAACCTCATCTACCATCTGAAATCTAATTTTCTTGACATTTTGTAGATAGTCGTTATGAACTAATAATATACAGTGCTGTTTGAAATCATTATTCCTTATGTTATACTATGAAATTAATTTTTCCCTTTTGATTTTTAATACATTTCTCTTGTTCTATTCAAAGAATGGTAGGGTGCCCTCCTAGTGATAATTTTGACCAGTCATTTTAAATTGCTATCCAAACAGACTGAGTAGTGTTTCACATGAATATTTTTATTAAATTTTCCATGATGTTACATATGATTAAAAAAAATAACTACTGTGGCCAAAAAAAAAAAAAAAAGAAAGAAAAAGAAAATAAAGCCAAAGGAATACACAATCAAACATTTAATATCTTACTCAGAACAGATGAAATAAACCCAAATCAGCTTATGTAAGTAAAGATAAATATTTGTAAGATGAGTTTCATTGATTAATACATTTGGCCATTCATTCCAGGCTTGGCTTACCTGTTAGGCTCAGATAGGCATAGTGTGAGGGATTCACGGTATTTTCAGGAGCACAAAAAAAATGCTTTAGTTTAAAATCAGAAGAAAAAAATGATCTTTTAGGTAAAAGAAAATGTTTTTAATGAATTAAAAAAATATTTATTTAGTTTTGAGAGAGAGAGACAAGAATGTGAGCGGGGTAGGACAAAGAGAGAGGGAGACACAGAATCCAAAACAGGTTCCAAGCTCCAAGCTATCAGCACAGAGCCCAACACGGGGCTCGAACCTACAACCCATGAGATCATGACCTGAGCTCAAGTCTAATGCTTAACTGACTCAGCCTCCCAGGTGCCCCAAAAGAAAATGTTTTAGTAAATAATATTAATACATTCATCTTTATACCAATGTGATTATAAAATAGAATTTTTAAAAAATGGAAAAACATGGCCCAAGAAGGCAAAAGTGCTCAGGGCCTATCCAAGATATTATGTGGTCCAGAGTCACTCATTCTAACAGGATTTGCTGAGCTCCCTGCCATCTGTCAGGGCCTGCACTAGAGCTGAAATACATGTGGGGCAGGGAGGAAGGGGAGTGAAATGGTACATGAAGAGGACCCCGCTTTTATCCTCAAGGAACGTGTGAATTCCTAATGAGTAAAGAAAGTCTGTGAATAGATGATTACAATACAATGTGCAGGTCGTACTATAGATACAATGTGGCAGGTCAGGGCAAGCGGAGTACTGAGCCTGGTGGCCTTGGCAGGGCCAGGGTTCACACAGCACATGGTGGCTACCCTGAGTTTTAAGAAATGAGATGGATTTTCTTTCTTTCTTTCTTTTTTATTTAATGAGATAGATCAATAAAGGGGTAATGAGGGGGCTTGTTCTTGGCCAACAGATGACATGTGCAAAGGCCTTGGAGCACGATAGGCCTTGGTATTTTTCAGACACTGCAGATGGTACATTATGCCTGCACTGAGTATACGCAGGTGGCCTTGGGGGTGTAGAAAAGGTAGGCAGGGTGCCATCCTTGCCCTGACAATGAGATTATGTTATATTTTATAGGACAAGATCTATGCTTCTTGGGGCACCTGGGTGGCTCATTCGGTTGAGAATCCGGCTTCAGCTCAGGTCATGATCTCACAGTTCGTGGGTTCAAGCCCTGCATCAGGCTCTGTGCTGACAGCTAGCTCAGAGCCTGGAGCCTGTTTTCAGATTCTGTGTCTCCTTCTCTCTCTGACCCTCCCCGGCTCACACTGTCTCTCTCTCAAAAATAAATAGAAGATTAAAAAAAAAAAAAAAAGATCTATGTTTCTTAACTTGGCATTAAATACTTTTACCATTTGGCTCCCATTGGCAGTATTCCCCCCCTCCCCCAGTGCTCTAACAAAATGCTCAACTGCCAGTCACCCAAATGGACTTGTTTTCCTACTTCTGCTCTTTTGTACATGTTCTCATTTTATCTGTAGTGCACTCTGTTCTCTGACATCACAGACTTCCTCCCTGAAGCCACCTGAGCCCCGGGCAGCACACTTTACCAGGTCACACAGTACAGAGCTGAGAAGGACCTTTGGGATTATCCAGTTAGTAACACTCATTTGGCAGATAAAACAGAGGCCCAGAGGAATCAAGCAACTCATGCCCATTCCCACGGGAAGCAAAACAGAACCAAATTCGCCTTTCAGTGCTACCAATTTCTGTAGCAGTTGTCTTCACGTTTGGTGATTAATCATGCACCATCTTGACGTAGCTGGTGTCATCTTCAAAGATTTAATTTTACCGTTTCATTTGTTTATACATTATTACAGTTTTCCTTCCAAATGTTATTCCCCTGAGGGCTGGAACTGCCTCTTATACTGATTTCCCACAGGACCAAAAGCAGTAAGCCCTTAAATAGTTAATAATCTAGTTTAGGTTTCTCATCGTCATGAAATGATTTGCCTCTTTTATAGAGAGTATAATATCCATGGCAAGAAAAGAAAAACAAAAGCAAAATCAAACCAGCCCCTGTCTTCATTTGGGTTTGCGAGGATCAGAGCCTGGTACGTTCCTGTCCCCTTGATTTATTGGGTGTGTTCTTCAGGGGAAAAAAGAGACCTGTGAAGGGGTGAGGATAGAGATGGGGAAACAGCCTGGTCTGTTTGACGGACGGAATGCTGGAGGATTCATCGCTGTGCAAGATGGCCCAGCAGGGTGCAGGGCAAGCCTTTCCCACCTCCTTGCTCGAAGTAAGACACCGTGGGCTGCCCCCTAGGGGCGGGCGCCAGAAGGGGTGTGTGAATGTAACTGTCTTGGGAAGAAGGGGCTCTTGCTTGCTAAGGACAATTCTCGAAGTTGCCGCGGGGTGGGGTGGAGCAGGGGAAGGCTGCTGTGGATCGCTGCGCACCGTCAGCTCGGCAGCCCAGCCCGGGACTGGGGGACTCGTCTGTAAAGGGAGTCTGAGTGGGGCACCAGCTTCATCTTTCACCACTTTCACCTGCGGGGCAAAAGTTCCCAACAAACAAAACAACAGAAGAAAACAAAATGAAAAACAAACACGATAGAACCAAAGAATCCATCTTCTCCATCTGCGGTCTGACTTCTTCCGATTCGCTCATAAATTTTCTCAAGTTATTCCCAAGCAGCTTCACCTAACCTAATGTCCGTATTGACTCCTTTTCTCAGAAGAACAGATTTAAGGTACAAATGATTCAGTTCTTCTAATGGTGTGGTTTACTATCTCAGAGGAATGTGATCACAGTTGGGGAGAGAAAAAAGCATAGATCATCAGAAATGTGATCATTTCCAAGGTTTTGAAGAACAGATATTGCAGATTTTTATTCTGCCTCCAAATAGCCACAGTGACTGAGGAAAGCACCAGGCTCCCTAATTAATCCTCTCTGCACCCCCAGAAAAAACACCAAATAATTTGCCCTGCAGCTAACAACAGCAACAACAACAAAAAACCCCACAAAAATAAACAAACCAAAAATCAAATGACAATAATTAAACAAACACACAAACAAAAAACAACTAAAGCCCATATAAATGGAGAGTTTTCTTTAAGATTTCATTAGGCATAAAAATGTCTGGTGGGTGCAAAGGCATAGCTCTGAAATTAAAACACAATCTGCCCAGCAGTGTGGGGTCTAGCCGCGTGTGACAATTCCTAACGACACCTCCCTTTGAACCTGGAAAGTAATTTTGCTGGTTCTAATCTTAGGTTGAGCTCGGCAATTAGGATTCCTTCAGGTCTCTGCGACTTCAAATGGGCCCTGTTCTCATTCCCATTACTCTCCAAAACGAAGTCCACATTTTCCTCAAGGCCTGGGCACCTGCGTTTACTCTGCTAAATCTGCATTGCCTCCAATGGAGCGCATGGTTCTGCATCTGAATTTGGGATGTTAGTAACCAAAGGCTTTGTGTTCCCAAAGGCATCTTCGGCCAGGGACCTCAGGAAGCAAGGAAACCACTGTGTGGGCCCATTATGTGGTTTCATTCCCTGTGGTAATCTTTGCCTGTTGCTCCTGGCTTGATTTTTTTAAACTTCATTATTTTGTATCCTTCTCACAGTGTGAGATTTAGAATAGTTCGGCTTTCTGTTGGAAAGACAGAGGGAGCAGTTCACAGATTTGAGCGCCTTGAAGCTTAGCAGGGAGCCCGGGCGCCATGCTATTTCCTTTCTTAGCCCCCAACCATCCCTGTGCTTTGCACACGAGGTTGTGAGTATCGATTTGGAGAAAATAATTACGACTCGTAATTTCTAAGAAAACTAGGGTCAAAACTTCTATAATGTCTACTTGTCTCTGGAATTTGTACCTGTTACATTATGTTTAAAACATGTCAAACCCTTAACACGTTTGGCATAGAAAGAAAAACCAATTAGCAAATGGACATTCAAAAATGTTTCTCTGAAAAACCATTTTATCGTGCAACCTCCGTAATTACAATTCTTTAACCCTCAGATTGTGGTGGACTCGGGAGAAGTTAAATAAGCAGTCAAAATGCAGACCAGCTCCTCAAAATTCCCTAATGTGTAATTTGCACAATTTTTTAAGTTAAAAGAAAAAAAAGCATTCAAAGCGGGTGCATATACCCATGACCTATTACCAATAATAAATTATTCCCAACAACAAATTTATTTTTACCAATAATAATAAATATTACCAATAACGTTAGCAGAATAACTAAAAGGTCGTGGAGGAGAGATCGGTCTTGGGTAACCCCAGTCACAGAGGCTGGAGAACAGGAGCAATAATGAATGGGAGTTCGGGAAAACCAGCTATTTCAGTGGGAAGGTGATGTTGATTTTGTTTATGGTGTATTTGAAGTGACTTGGGACATCCAAGTGGAGGCTCCATTCAGAACTATGAAGGGAAATAAAGACGTGACGAAAAATCTGGGAGGCATAGCCATCTTTTGTACCCGTGGATCTCTCATAAACGCCACAGATTTGCTTGTCCCCATTCATTCATCTGTATTTAAGAGAAAGTGTGCCAGGCATCCAGGGGTTGCCCGAGAGGTTCCAGACAGGCTCGTCTGGACCATTGAATGACAGCCCCATCAGCACAACCTTGAGGGCCAGGGGAAGGCTGCTGAGGGACCCCGCAAGCCCCACTCTATATGCTAATGCTGCTAATGGGTTTGTCCTGATGAGAATTCAGAAGTTAGAAATTGGCCAATTTTCATTCCCATTCAACTGATAAGGGGTGGTCAGTGAGATACTTTAAGCCCCAGGAGATTATGGGTTTTGGCTTCGCTGCCCACATGTCTAAAGGAGGCCACAATTTCTGATAATTCCTCCTCCCGGAGGGGAGAGAACGGGAATGGGGAAACTGTTAGTCTGGACCCAATTCTGAACCACAAGGGGGAATTGGCTGATGAAGTGGAAGTGATTGAAACTGAGGGGGAAAGTGTCCACGGTGTGTCAGCCTACAGTGGCAGCCATGAGTGGGGGGGCTGGGCCTGGCGGATGTGTTCCCTGGAACTCAGAAGGACTGACATCTTAAGAGGAAAGGAGAACAGACGGATGTGATTCCACAGCAAAGTTGTGAAAGGGAAGGAATTTCAAGAACAACTGGAGAACATTCAGGACTAGGATTCTCACTATGCAGCTTCTAGTTCTCTCCTCAACTTTATGGAGGTATAATTGACAAATACAATTGGAAGCTATTTAAAGTGGACATTGTGATGATTTGGTACATGTGTGCATTGGGAAAGGCTGTCCCCCATCAGGCTAATTAGCATAGCCATCACCTCACATATTTTCCTTTTTTTCCCCCTCTTTTTTTGATGAGAACATTTAAGTTCTACTCTCATAACAAACTTTAATCACACAACACAATGTTATCAACTTTAGTCTCCCCGTTAGACCCTCAGACCTTATACATCTTACCAAAAGTTTATATCTTTTTACCAGCCTCTCCCTGTTTCAGCCACTGTCCAGACCTTGGCAACTACTTTTCTACTGTTTCTATGAGTTCAACTTTTGTTGTTTTAGATTCCACATATAAGTAATATCATATAGTATTTGTCTTTCTCTGTCTGGCTTATTTCACTTAGCAAAATGCCCTCCAGATTCATCCATTTTGTCATAAATGACAGGTAATAAAAAAAAGAAATGGCAGGTAATATTTCATTACACACACACACACACACACACACACACACACTTCACATTCTCTTTATCCATTCATCTGTTGATGAAGAACCATTGTGGATAAAAACTGTGCTGTTTCAAATGATCTTAGAGTATAAAAAAAGGGAGACTTTATTAATCAAAGAAGAGAAAATTTCTGACAAGCCCAAATTTTCACGTACAAGCTTTTGAGGCATAATTTATCCAAATAAATGGAGCTCCAGTTCTCAGGATACTAAGATTTGCTTACTTAGACTAAGCTTCCTGATTTATTTTTCCTACTCTTGTTATTTTAGTTGAGGAAAACTGAGCCCAGAGTTGCTACAAAAGGGGTTAAGGTCAGTTTCTTAGTGACACACTATGACTGCAGCCCAGTGGTTCGGATTCTTAGTTCAAGCCTCTTTCTGCCACGTGATTGGTTTCTAAACAAAACGAGTCTGAGAATTCTAAGGGATCCGAAAGCTTTTCTGGAGTGAAAGGGACCCTGAGTGAGCAGTGCTCTTGTTAGCTCCCACCCCTCACCTCCCTAGTCCTGCTTTCGACAAAATAATTTACTTTTCTTTTTTTTAAGGTTATTTATTTACCTTGGATGTTTGGAGGGAGGGGAGAGACAGAGAGAGAGAGAGAGAGAGAGAGAGAGAGAGAGAGAGTGCGCAAGAGAGAGCGAGCACTTGCACGTGTGAGCAGGGGAGGGGCAGAGAGAGAGGGAGATAGAGAATCCTCAGCAGGCTCTGCACCATCAGTGCAGAACTGGATGTGGGGGCTCGAACTTACAAACTGCCCGATCAAGAACTTACAAACTGAGCTGAAACCAGCTTACCCGACTGAACCATCCAGGTGACACAGCTCTCCTTTCTGTTTTATAAATATGGTGAGAAGATACGATTTCATGTTGAAAGGCAGTTCTTCTAAAATCTCTGAAAGACCTCCCCCAGGTCATTTCATTGGTTATAATTCCAAAAACAAGAGTATTGAACCAGATTCTGTATGTGTGAACAATGATTAGGATGGAGGTTCAAATAAATATATGTTAAAAAAATTAAGTACAAATTTTATTCTAATGAAGCCTAGGCCATATAAGCAAAGAGGAGAGAAGGAGACTGATCTATAAGACTCCCCAGAAGCCTAGAGCTAGGAATTGATTGGAGTTTCTAGCAAGGCAGTGAAAATGCATTTCTTAAAATTATGTTTGGAAGATGATGATCAAGGACCACGGCTTTGCTAAATTTTGTTTTGTTTCATTTTGACACGATTTTGGTAACTGGAGTTAATCTCTCTGGATCTCTACCACATACACAGGCACCTAATTATAATTATAAATTTAAAAAATATTTTAAAAATGTTTAACCACGATTTTTCCTAAATTTAATGGATTATAATCTGGCAGTCTTAGCCAAACACGTCTGAAAAATCAGATTCAGCTTTCAATCTCTGTGGTCCAGGGTTTGGCCGGAAAGTGTGTGAGGTTTGGCACATTCCCTCAGGTGTTCCAGGTTCTCTTCTTTGCCTTCCTCCACCTGCCCCGGTTTAGTTTGTGTGCGTGGCTCATGGAGTTAATGGTGGCCCTTGGGCTTTGGGGCTGCTGTACCTGGTTAATGGTGAGCCCCGGCCTGTTTGATTTTTTTTTTTTTTTCTGATTCTTGCTCCAGAGAATTCTTCCAGGGCACTTCATGACCTGCCAGCTTCTTGATTTCTGCTGAATCTGCTTGTGCGGAGGTTGGATCATGTCAAGTCCTTGTGTTACCTGGCTGCCTACAGACTTCTTACTCAGCACCTCTTGAACCTGCTCATGTTTGTTTAGAAAATAATTTTGGCCCAACCAAAGGGAAAAAAAGAATGTTTTCTGTGACGCTGGCAAGAGGAATCTTCATGGGGATGATAGCTGGATTCCCGCCTCAGGAAGAAGAGGTGCATGGGCCCAGAGGGCATCAGAGCCAGGGTGCTCCATTTCATTTTTTCCCAAGATGGCTATTCTGCCCTCTGCCCTGAACTGGTGCCGAATGGCCACAGGGCCTTACAATGAGGGCTGCAGCGCCGGCCAGTGGACATTGTGCTTTTCCTGCCGTTGTGTATTTCATTCCCCTGGCTCTGACTCTGCCCATGAGCTCATTCATTTGACTCCCAGTTTTCTCCTCTGAAATGTTTAATTCATGCAGCTCGTGACCCTAACCTGATCTAATATCTGCAGCCTCATCACCCTGTGCTCTGGCCACACTGAATTAACAACTGATCACTAAATCTACCAGACCTTGTGCATCCTTGAGAGCTTTTTTCTTCCCTCAAATGTCTGCACCCCGCTCACCAGGCAGACCCTTATACTGCTGTCGAGAGCCTGTTCAGTTGTCTCTCTCTTTGTGAAGGGTTTCTGAGCCCCTCAGGCAGCATGCTTTCCCATTTCGATCTGTCACAGTATTGGACACATTTCTTCAGTTTGTTTATTCATTCATTGGTTCAACAGGTTTCATTAATTCGTTACTGGGTGCCCACCACTGTAGAGCGCTGTGAACAGAGTGGAGAATAAAGCAGATATGGTCTCCGATAGTAATGATGCTCAAAGACAGAGGTGATTTTAAAAGCATCAGTGATCAAATTAGCGTGAAGCAGTGTATCGCGTATGGGAACATAGACCGGCGCAGTGTGATCTGGGGCTTTGAGAAGGCCTCGTGTAGGAACAAATGTTCGAGCTGAGAGTTGAACCCTTGGTGTAGGCAGCATCTACCTTCATACACAGCCCCTGACAGTCAGTCAGTAAAAGCTTGTGGAGCCAATGAATGACTAAATGTACTATACAACCACAGTGGCGGTTTGAGGACTTCCATAGGGTTTAGTTTATGCCAACTCATTTTAATAGTGTAAGGGCCTATAATATAGAGATAAAATGTGCATATGTGTATATATGCATATTCAGGAGGAATTTAGTTAATACACACACATGTGTGCCACACGACCTTAAAAACTGCTGGCCGAATGTTAGGCTAGTTGAAAGAACCTACGACCCAGGAACCTGGCTTTGTAGCAGACGCTGCTAAATCGGGCCTCATCTCACAGGGAAGGACGGACTTCCCCCAGCTTCTGGGAGAGCTGCTCATTGAAGGCCTCAGGCCTCGGCGCTCTCCGTGCAGTGCCCTTGGCTGACGAGGGCAGTCTCACTCAAGGTCACCCTCCCTTCCTTAGCACCCAACAGTTGGTCTATGGTGAGAAGCAGAGGCATAAAGGCCCAGCCCCCCTCATCTCAACTAAGTAGAACTCTGAAGGGATCATGTGAGGACCGGAGCTTTCATATAGTTGGTTGGCTGCCTTGTTTTCACCTCTGCCCAACCTGGCTTCCTTCTCCTGTCACAGGTGATATTCCAACAGCATTCCTTTTTTAGGGAGTACTTCTTGTACACTAGTCTCTGTCTCAATGTCAGCTTCCCAATGGAACTGGCAGCAAGCTCAGTGGGCCCAATAAATAGCATCCGTCATGCCTGCTTGAATTCCGAGCATACCTAAATATGACAAAAGAATAAAAGGAATTGGAAACCAAAATATCACTGTTATTACTGATAAAACTGATACTGAAAGAAGGTGATATATAACCATGGAATGTGCTAAATAATAGAGTTAGACCCATTGATTCCCCTAACCGCACAAGGCTGGGCAAGACTGACCCCACGGAGACAAAGCCTCCTCCTGCAAATGTACTGCGAGGAGAGGCTTTGAGAGGGAGCCCACGTGCTCAGATCCTGCACCTTGCCTGCTCTTGGAGAGGAGTGAGGTGTGCAGAAAGAGGCCGGAGGGGACCGTAATGGCATCCCTCCCTGTGAGAGGAACATCAGGAGTGGGCAGCAGCCCCCAGCCCTCTCCTCCCGTGGCATGACCAGAGAGCCCAGCTCCTGCTTGCAGGAGCACCAGAGGCCAGAGCTCTCCGGCGGCTGGGAGGCCCTCCCTACAGGGTAGTGGGTGTGCTTTTGACACTCGCTGCTGTTGTTGCTCAAAGGAAATGGTGCAATTACCTACTGCTCTCTTAGGAATGGAAAGCACGAAACCAAAGAGAATTTTCAGGCTCCAAGATGAAGTCCTTTGCTACTCAGTTCTGAACGGGACTGCCCCTGTGTCCATTTCGATAGGATCTCTTTTCAGTGGAGGAGAACTGACATACATGTAGACATATTCACACAAGTTAAAAAATGCTTATTTTATGTATATGTGAATATACAGTGGAAATAGATATGGGAAAAGAGAAGGAAATAAAGGCTAGCTTCTATTTTTTCTCCTAGATTTAAATTTATTATAAAAATAATAATATTAAAAAGAATTTGGAGAAAACAATTGTGTTTTGCTAAAGTTTTATCACTACAACATGTTTTGCATTTTCCTCATGTTTTGTCCCTAAATATTAGTTTTTTTGCATACACACAATTTGGAGCATTTTCCGTCTTGCTACTTGGTCTTTTTAATGATCACTTTTAATGCTACATTAATATTCCATCTCGTTAATTTACTATAATTTATTTAACTATTCCCTTCCTACTGGATATTTAAAGTGTTTCTAAATTTTGCAGTGATAAATACATCTGCTTTCAAAATTAGCAGACACAAATATAATGCAACAAGCAATTTTAAAAACGACTCCTTTTAATTATTTTACAAATGTACAAGCCATAAGTACATCTGAAATCTTAGAATAATGAAGTTTTGAGCTCCCCTTGAAAAGGGGGAATAGGCCTAATGCAACTACTTCTCGCAGTTAGATCTCTGTACCATGCTCGTTGGTGAGAATGTGGACTCCTTCGTGGAAGTGACCATATCGTGTCACTTTATATCTGGAAAGCTTGGTAGAATGGCAACTGTATAGTAGGCATTCAAGGAATGTTGGTGCATAACATAATTGAAAAATAATAATAATGAAACAAAACAGATGAACATATGGAAAGCAGGGGGGAAGAGAAGAGAGGGACACAAACCACAGGAGACTCTTAGTGATAGAGAACAACTGTGGGTTGATGGAGGGAGGTGGGTGGGGGATGGGCTAGGCGGGTGATGGGCACTGGGTGTTTTATGTATGTGATGGATCAGTGAATTCTACTCTTGAAATGGCATGTGCACTGTATGTTAATGAACTAAAACTTAAAACAAATAATGAAGAATGTAGGGAGTGGGGAGTGATAACAGACAAATCCAGATTGTCCTGGAGGCAAGTTTTCTTCCTCTCTTATAGTCAGCCCAGAGCGGCCTCAGCGTGATCAGAGAAAAGACATTTGGTTGTTGGTGGTCCTGCCAGGCAGAACTGTTCCCAGGGACCTCAGAATAAGGACCTTGACCCTCGGCCAATACACTTCTTAGCAATGTTTCTTAGGCTGGAGATCCTTCCCTGTCTTTGTTAGAGATCTCACTTAGAGAAGTCTGGGGTTCTTTAGTTCTTCCTAGGCGATCCTATAAACATGTACCACAGTGTGGGGCAAAGCTTGGTCTGTCTTGCCGTGCTTCTGGGAGCACACCCGGCCTGCTGGCGGGGCAGGCCCTGCTTCACTGAAACTTCGTTGTTCTCACATAAACATATTTATGGAACAGACATGGATTCAGAGGACATTGTGCACTCTGCTTCTCATCTGCTTCTAAGTGTTTCCCAAATGAACTCCATATCCTCCATGCACTGCGTGGCATTGGGGACCCCTTACATTACAGGGAGAATGAAGTAAAGTCACAGAAGAGAAATAGATAGGCTTTAGAGATAGGTTCAGTCAAGAATCAGATCCAGAAACAAAAAAAGAAAAACCAACAAAATCACAGAAAGGAGAATGATAATCATAGAAAGACATTAAAATTAGTGGAGTTAGGGGCACCTGGGTGGCTCAGGCGGTTAAATGTCCGAGTTTGACTCAGGTCATGATCTCATGGCTCATGAGTTCGAGCCCTGTGTTGTGATTCTATGCTGACAGCTCAGAGTCTGGAGCCTGCTTAGGATTCTGTGTCTCCCTCAGCCCCTCTCCCGCTCATGCTCTGTGTCTCTCTCCTTCAAAAAATAAATAAATATTACAAAAAGAGATAAGATTAGTGGAGTTAAAGTGTCAAGACTTGGGGTGTGGTATTTGTGCAAAGGTGGACAAATAGACCAAAGAGACTGAATAAAGGATGTGGAAACATACCCACACATTTATGGCCACCTACTCTAAAACCAAGACACCACTGCAGTTTGGGAAAGGAAGGATGGACCTCTCAGTGAAGGGTGCAATGGGATATCAAGAGAGAAAAATAATTTATTTGACATGGACAGAGTTGAATGTGAAAGGTAAAGCAATAAAGTTTCTAGAAGAAAACACAGGAGAATCTCAAAACCTTGGAATTGGCTCGGATTTCTTAAAGAGGACACAAAACTCACTAACCATAAAAATAAAAGGTTGATAAATTGAACTTCAATAAAATTTAAGACTTTTTTAATCCAAAACACCATTAAGAAAGTGAAAATGCAAGCCACAAAGAGAAGAAATTGACAATATATCCACACAGTTAGAACTTATATCCATATATATTATAAATTCCTATAAATTCAATTTAAAAATAGGTATGGACAACTCAATAAAGTGCTGGACAAAAAAAATTAAATAGGCACTTCACAGATGAGAATATCAAAAAGGTCAACAGGGCTATAAAACATTGTGCAATATCATCTGGAAAATGCAAATCAAAACCACAGGGAGATGTCACTAAGTACCATGATCGGGACACTTAGACTGATGATACCAAGTGTTGACAAAGATGTGGTACAACTTGAACATTCATATTTTTCATGAAAATTGGTACAACCACTTAGGATAATTGTTTGGCAATATATATTGAGACTAAATAGACATCTATTTCAGGACCCAATAATTCCATTCCTAGATAAAAGCCCAAAGACTACATTGTCCTATATAGACATGTACTATAATGCACTACTCTGTTTATAGCAGCTCCCCACCCTCCTCCTCCTCCTCCTCCTCCTCCTCCTCAAAACAAAACAAAAAAACCAACCCAAAGATCCATCAACAATTGAATGGATTATTGTAGTGTATTCATACAGTATAATACCCCATAGCAATAAAAATATGCACAATTGCTACCTGCAACAACATAAGTAAGTAATACAATATTGAGTGAAAGAAGCCAGCTACAATAGAATGCATACTGTATATCATTTATATGAAGTTTGAGAATTGACAACACTAACTTACAGTGACCGAAATCAGAATAGAGATTATCCCTGGGGGTGGAATGTTGACTGTGAAGCAGCATGACGGGGACTTTGGTGATGGTGGAGATGTTCCATATTTTCATATGTATGTGTGTATGTTCCATATTTCCATAATGTATATGTAAAGAATTTGTGTATTTGACCTATTCCTTAAGATTCTACTATTTACTGTATATGTGTTATACCTTGACAACAAAACAACAGTTGTAGATTTTCTTAAGCTCATATTTCCAATTTTCATTAATGCATAACATCAAAATGAAACTTGACTGCCTTATTCTAATTCCCATCCAAAGATATCACTGCAGCATATAGCAGCTACATGGGCGTGCAGGTGAAGTAGCACGTGATTAAGGAAAGTTAACTTGTAGCATAGTCAAAAACTTGAGTCATGAGCTACTAATCCCGACCAGATCCCTTTGATTGGCTACAGTCTCCATAAATCCATTTTAGTTAATGTCTGACTCTTCTATCACTAGGACTGTGCAATCTGCTCACTTTTGCCAGATTACTGCTACATCCAACTCCAGCTCCAAATTCATGAATTCAAGTGATAGCTCTGCTGATAAATCCTTCAGTGGATTTCACAGACCGCCCTTCTTCCAGCCTTCACATACAGTACTAACCATCTGTTAACCCAGCCTCCCGCCCAAGGGGCTTCGTGGGGAGGAATGATTTGAAGTTTCTGCCGAAGTGCTTTACAGTTGGGGATAGTCCATTAATTGTTGATTTTGTTTGTATTCAGCATTCTGCTTCTATCTGTGGTTTTAATTGATGTGAACATGCCCAGGGGCTTGCACTGGACCCAGCTGTATAAATCAAATAAATAAATAAATAAATAAATGAATGAATAAATAAACAAATAAAAAAATGAAGTAAATCTCCCCTGGAATAAACAGATAACAGTTTTCTCGATCTTTTTTTTTCTTCCTTTCAACAGTGCTTGTAAATGTGCCCTGGGGCTTATATGTGAGAAATGTATCCAAAGTTTAAAGACATAAATAATAAGCATCCATAGCCAAAGATGCAATCCCATAACAATCTACACTCACCATAGCATGGGTGCTATGGGGAGATTTGGAACATTTCCTTTCACCTCGTTTCACTCACCCCTTTATTCCAGATTGTTCTGAGATTGCCATTTCCTCTAATAGTTTCTTTCGCAGGTAAAACCAAAGCAAAACAAAATGAACAAGCCAAAAGTAAAAGGAAGCAAAATCTCAGTGGAGTAGTACCATTCATGGGGCAATGGAGAATTCATAAGAACTGATTTTTTTCTCTACCAGGGGAATGGATGCACTCTGCTGTGGTTCACACACAGGCTACTGAGCGGGCACAGAGCCTGCTCTGGCAAAGAACAGAGTGCGAGCAGATACAAAGATGCTCAGCTCTGAAAGAGAGGCTTTATACATGCTTTGGAGCTTCTGTCTTCATTTGAACAACGTGCCCAGCTAGTGGTTACTCCCTGAACTTGCAGACCAGAATGAGAAGCAAGGTGAGGCTAACAGATCCCTGGGTGAGAAATAAAGGTTTGCTGTTGTGAGACACAGATTTGGGGGTGTGTTTGCAGCAAAAGGCACCTGATACAGAGACTATGGCTTCTGCAAATTTCCAGAGACGGAGTCATGAAGCCTCAGAATAAGCAGTCTTGCTTACGGCATGTGATATCCATAGTCCACCCCTGGGGTTGGTCACACTTTGCTTCCAGAGCTTACTTTCAGAGTAAAGTTCTGACTGTTAGAGTCCTCTTTAAGTTGCTGGCCATTTGTTGGGAGGCAGTTTCATGTAAAGTCACTTTACATTGGCTTTGAAGTCAGACTCAACCACAATTCCCTGATGCGGTAGAAGTACTACTACACGCTTCATAGGATTAAATGAGATGGTATATATGTACATCTGACACATAGTAAGGACTCAAGAAATGGCTTTTACTCTTCTTCCCTTGGACCTCTTAATCTAATCCATCTTCTAAGGGGCGAACTTTCAAATAGTTGGACACCCTTTTGCAGTCACTGTTTTTGCACAATTGGTTCTTTGTACGTAACTTTAATTTTATCCAGATAAAATCTGTTCTGGCTGGGTGTGGTTCACTGGTGGCCAGCTTTTGAGATCCTAATTCTGCCACCTAATGTATTCACTATAACTCTTGGCTTTGCATCAACCATAAATTTGATCAGTATGTTGTCCATTTTCTCATCCTAATTGTTAATAAATATACTGCAGGTGTTTCATTAGACAGGCTCTTGGAGTCCTTTGGAGTTGTAAGCTCACAGGCATTCACACAACACTCAGATGTTCAAAGAAAATGTAGTTTCTTTATTTCCAATAACCGATCTAATCTTCCTTATGAGCTTCTCATCCCAGTGAGTTGCAGATGAAAACAGCTTTATTTTAAATTTTCCAGTCCAAAATATCTCAGTTTTTTTGTGGTTAAGTGGTTTTGTTTTGAACTCAGTCTGGAGGGAATGAACGCTCAGCCTTTCAGATTTGCTTGCCTTTGGCTCTTTTTTCAGATGGCACCTGGTGATCTTATGTGACCTTGTAGAATTGGGTTAAAGGGCTTGGACCCTCCTAACCTGGTGCTGGTCCTTGGGCTAGTGTCTCTTTGGTGGTAGTTGGAGGTGCTCAGTTTAGGAAGTGTGCCTTCGTGGCTGTTTGTTGAGGTGTGGTAGTTCTGCCCCTACCTACCCTGTACAGGGTCATCCACACCGAAGTTAATGACTGACACAACTCAGTGTCTTCTTTTGCATAATTAAGACTCTCAGAGAGTTTGGTCACCTCCCTCGTCCACTTGGATCCACTTCACTCTGGCTCTGTGCACCCTCTAAGGTCTGGCTCTGACTCCCATTGGGTCTTAATTTCAGAGGCCCAGTCTATATGCCTTGGCCACAGGGTCACTATGTTCCTGTTGCTCAAATCCCCAGCCACATTTGCAGTGAAGTTCTATGTTCCTCATCAGAGTCATTGAACAAAACCTTCATTAACAACATGGACTCTGGAGCCAACCTGCCTGGGTTTGATGTCCAAGTCTGCCATTTACCAGCTTAGTAATCTAAGAGAAGCTACTTAACAGAACTGTGCCTCCATTTGCTCTTCTGTAAAATGGGGTTATTAATAATACCTGCCTTTTGGGTAGAAGCCTTATGAGGGCTACAGAAATTACTACATGAAAAGTGCTTAGAATTGTGCTTGGTAAGCACGGAGTATGTGCTTGGTACGTATTAGCTAGTAGAAAACTAGAAAATAGGTTGTGGCAAATTATTTAACCTCTCTATGCCTAAGTGTTCCCATATGTAAAACAAAGATCATAATAACTCCCTCATAGCTTTCTGTGAAAATTAAATGACTTAATATGTAAAGAAATTAGAACACAGTTTGGCACAAAATAAGCCTTATCACTGTTATTTTGTTGTTGTTCCCAGGCCACAGGAGAGCCGAGGGCAACTTGGTTCACTCTCCAACTTGACTCCCTGTCTGTCCATCCATGCTGCCAGTGGCCAGGCAGATGGTGGGACAGTCCTTGAGAATGGGACAAAAACCCCTTCTCTGCCTAGATTCAGCTTCCCCTTCGCTCTCCTGTGTGTGGCTCCCCTCTCGCCTGTCAGCCTGCAGTGCACCTCTCCGAGGGTCACTTCGACTCTGTGTCTCCATTTGCCTTTGCCACCAACCAGATGGGACAGGCTGTCCTCTTCACTGTCTTTCCAGAAAACACCTCCCTTGTGAAATACTGTATTGTCAGGTTGCTCATGTCTGACTCTGTCGGTTAATTAAAACTTAATAAAATTAGGATTCCTTTTTCTCTATATATAAATTTGACTCTCAAGTCTATTTCCAGTCTGCCTACTCAAAACAGGAATCAGCTTTGAGATGATGACCCTCAAGTGGATAAATACCATGAATTCAGTGAGGGGAATTCACAAGACAATGGGATAAATGGAAGATGGAAATATATGTGAAAGCATTTTAAAAATATCCCAGTATGACTAACAACGATGTCATTTAAGGAACACTCTGGCACCTTCTTTTTAGCTGCTGCTGTTCAAATGTGCCCTAGAATGGCCGATCAATGAGAGAGGTGGGGTTTTCCATCACAGACCATCTGGGAATCAGGACTTAGTTTCTGCTTCTGCAGTAAAGAAATGGAAATTGATATTGAGTACCTAGTTGGTGTCAGTCACTATACTTGATGGTTTACACATATTCAGTAATTCAGGATCATGCATTGAGCCTCCGATATGCCCCCACATAAATGATAAAACAGTAGGGATGTAGTGGTGAAAAAGATATGTTCTGTTAGAACTAACAATAGCTCTATGTAGTGGTATCATTATTGTCTTTATTTATGGAATGCAGGATGAATGTTAAGTGAAGTTAATGGACTTGGTTAATTTCACTGAGCCGGCCTAGCTGCCAGGCCCAGGCTCTTTGCACAAGGTGTAGCAGTAAGCTTGACTACTGCAGCAGGTTGACACAGACTCCAGGGACTTCAGTTCTGAAATCTATGGAAGAGTTGACTAAGAATAAAAAAAAACATACTCTGAAATTTAATGCAAAATTATGCTTGCGTGTTGATATATGCATTTCTTTTTCTGGAGAGAGGATCTATAGCTTTCATCAAATTCTCATGAAAGCTCTGTCAATGCAGATCTGTTTTTTCCCTAGAGTGTTTGTGGAGAACTTCCTCTTGGCATTACCACTGCTCTAAATATGTATTTTCTGAGGCCCATTGGAAAGCATAGTTCTAAGCAAACAAGGTTGCTTGACAGTAATGGAGAAACAGAAAGTGGGGAGAAAGTGGCTTCAGAAACTGATATACAGATAAAGCACTGCGTCTTTTATACAGTCAAACTCTCTAACCAGCAAAAGGGCAGGGCCACCACATGTCTCCACATGTCACCTGCTTGAATGCTGCTGTCGATGCTCATTGTAGCCTGGTCTCCCTACCTAAAAAACTGGATGCGTGTGTTAATTTGCAGCAATGACGAAAAGAACAACAGTCTGATTCACTTTATATCTGATTCAGGTTGGGTCTGGCCTATATCCTAGCAACTTTATGACGTGCATGGATGAGACTCATTGGAAAAAAGAAAGAGGGTACATGAGGCAAAAGACCAGGCACGATTGGCTGCTGGTTCTCCTAGTGGTGGCAAGACCTGCCTACTCAGTATCTGAAAGAGATTGACCACACTCTCCTAAATAGTATTCTGTCTGTGGACTGGGCATGAGGGGCACCTCAGGGAAGTGTACAAGAAAGTGACGGAACAGTAATTTCTATTCTGAGGTGGGGCAGCCGTGTCTATAAGCCTCCAGATGGAAAGAGAATAACAGAGCCGATTTGGGGTACCCTGGAGGGTATCCTATGGTGACTTGCTTATTTTTATTGTTATACTTTTTATCTTCCTATTTCTTCCTTCCCCAGCATGCTCAATATTTGTGGATAATCCTCATAGATTGCCAACTGACTTGTAACATCGTCTATAATATTTTTTTAATCCAAAATATTGTATCCCTTGAGTGCTGAATATGTTAGTTTGGGCAGATCACTTTTAAAAACAATATTATCGTAGACTTCTCTAAGCACCTCTAAATATAGAGGACAGCAACAACAAAACCTTCATCTCTTTTATTCTTGGAAATATGATTTAACTAAGCCGATGTTTATTGTAGCATAAGATCTAGAAACAATTAGAGATGTCACATATATTTGCATTTTTGATGACATTTGCAATGTAAATGATAGAATAATGGGAGACTTTGGGAGAGACATTTGTTCCCCTCTGTGCCCCGTGTACCTCTTCCCACAGAGGACACTGATTTAAGGAAAGCAGCTCCAAAACCAGAATAGATAATAGAGGTTAGAGTGTTATTTTAATTTTAGATTTATGCATTTCTCTCTTATTGGATGAGGTAGAAAGGCATAGAATAAATGTCACCCAAATGACAGGTGTTAAATGCTTTTAACGTGTGTGCATGTATTTGTCTGAGCATGTGTTGGTAGCAGAGGGGGATGTCTTTGGAGGTATGTCGGGTCTCAGTGGCTGTGGCTGTTGTGTGTGTGTGTGTGTGTGTGTGTGTGTGTGTGTGTGTGTGTGTGTGAGTGTGTATGCATGTCTGTGGCTGTGCAGGTGGTAAGGGGATGGCTCTTGAGGAACATCTGGGAGAATTTTGGGGGGGATATCTGTGTGTGTTTATGGTAGTGGCATTTTATGTTTATGTATTTGTTTTCTATGGGTGTATTAGTGGGTGTTTATTGGGAATGAGAACTTGAAATCATCTCTTACAATCACAGAGGGGCTTTGCAGGTCATCGAATGTCACCCTCCAAACAGAAATCTCTTGTCTATTCGGAAGATGAAAGACTAAGCTGGAAAAATGACCAAAAGGTCAGTGAGTGGGTATTTGATAAGCACCAAGTGTATATCGGGCACAATTCTTGACAAGGTGGCTGCAATGACAAATGAAGTAGTCCCAGACTTCAGGAAAGTTTACAGTCTAGGGAAGAAGACGGTCATTCAACAACAGCAACAACCACCACCACAAATCACATATTTAATTATGCATCTACAGTGGCACGGAGGAAGAGTACGATATTCTAAGGTAGCAAATAACAGGAGACCCAGCTTGCGTGGGGTTGGGAATGCCTTATAAAAAGACATGACATTTAAATTGAGAAATCTCCATGGTGGTTGTTCAGTGCCCTGTCCCATCCCCCAGGGGAGTGGTGACCAGTGCCACCCCAGCCCCTACCTCTGTAATGGGACTCAATGCCACCCGCCTCCGCCTCCCATCTGCATTCCGGTCATGGTGCTCCATGTGAAGTCTTCAGTTGTCTTCTGCTCCATACACTGTATATCTGACTTATTTGGGTCATCTAAGTGAAGAGCTTTTGTGTCTTAGTGTAGGCTGACTGCCAAAGCAAATGACAAGCTACAAATCCACAATAGAAGTTGATATCTTGTTTATGCAACAATGGAAAGTAGGCATTCCTGGTATGGTGCACTCCTGAATGGCTCTCATCTCAGCAGGGATGCAGGCTCGGGCTCTGTCCATTTTGAGCCTCCACTCTCTGCAGAGATCTCCACTTTACTTTGAGGCAGAAGACGAAAAGAGAATGGAGCGTGCCTGCAGGAGATTTATGGGCTAAGCCTTGGTCGGGGGTGCATCCCCGCCACTCACTGCTCCTTGGCTAGAATTCAGTCAGATGCCGTATCCAACTTCAGGGAAGAGTGTGAATGGAGTCCAGCTGCCTTCCCACAAGGAAGAGGGTTTGGCCACACTATGGCCATCTCTGCGCAATGGCCCAGGCAGACTGTGGCAGTACCTTTAGTGGAGAGCCAGGTGTCCACTTTTTAGCAAGGGTAAGTGGATGACATGGGAAATCACAGGTAGGTGAAATGACTTTTAATGCACTAAGACCTGAACTAATTGCTTTGACAGTACAGATGTTATCTTAACTTTCAGAGGGCTTTTATTCTGTCCTGTACCTTGTAGACACGAAAATCTTTGGAGGGAAAAACACAATCATTTGTATTTCAAAATTATGATTCACCTGAGAATCTGCCACAAAAAACAAAAATCCACTATGGATAAAGTTACTTTACTAATATTCCACTAGTTATGTTATAAATCCCATTACCAATCCACATCCTACCCCTCTCTCTTCTCTCTTTATCAGGATTATTGGCATACACATAAACCATTCCTTCCTGCTTCCAGTTTAAAAATATTTCAAAGCAATATTGAAATATTGATAGATAGTCATGATCTTCAGAAGGAAGATGCCTTGTTCTAACAGCAACAGAATGTCCATACACCCAACTAATAGGCCATACAGCATTTGTAGCTTATTATTTAATATGATCATAAGATCACTAGTAAGAGAGAAAACAAGTTCTTTCCAGATTACCTGGAAAACAGCATTCATGCTGCAAGAATCAGTTTATTATCTGTTTGTCAAATATATTTATTATCTCCTTTGACCCACTTGGGCCAAGTTGAGCATTCCCTCCTTTGTGCCCATGTTGTATCTGGAACACACTGGATTGTTATAATTTATATCAGCATAGGAGCTCTCTGATACCATATTCTCATCCCCATATAGTATTTCAAACTCCTCCTTTGAGGAATTATTCACCTTTCAGATGACGGCTATCATAGGGGCTCGGGAACTATTTGATGAATAAAAAAGTGGGCTGATGAATGCAATAGAATGGTTTAAGTGTAGCTTTAATTAGAAAAAAATAAGCATACCTCAAATGTTCAGCCCTACCTCTGCCCTTGCCGGACTCCCTCTTTCGTTTGGGTAACCAGACCTGAGACTGGAGGAGCCTCGGTTTCCTGAGCCAGCTGCCCGCACTGCTGGCCTGCCTCACCTGTGCAAACACACTGACCATGGCTCTATGCATGCTCACACAGTCCCATCTGGCAAACCAAGTACAAGAGCCTTGGCTTCAGTAGTGAGGCCACAACAGCAAAGAAAAATGCAGGGAGTGTGGCCTCTTTTCTGAAGATTTTTCTTTCAAGACAGTGTGAGAGGTCTTGCCAGATTAGGATGACTTGTGCCATAAAAATAGTAACCCCCAGTATAGGATTATTGTGAGAATGAATCCACGTAAAAAGCTTAGCCTAAAACTTGGCGTAAAGCACACGTTCCGTCAATGCTGGCCATTCTTCTGACACTGTCACCACTGCTTGTCTTGTTATTTTAACAGAGGCCTGATGCTACTGTCTTTCTAACCCAGCACACCCTGACTCTGGAGAATGGGGAGAAGGAACTCGGGTCCCTCCATCACGTTAAATCAGGTTTCGTGAGCTTCGGTTATTGACCGCAATGGCGTTCATTAACTACTGCTCTGAAATACTCTCAGTAACAGGTGGAAAATCTCAACTTTCTGATAGCCATCGTGTGGACCTCCCAATTTCACATGCTGAAACAAGAAGCTGGCTGTTCAAAATCCCACAAAGTGGTTGTCTCTAGGTAGTCTGCGATTGTGTTGAAATATAGAAACTGTAGCTAGACCCAAAGTTAACAAAATTGTGTGACACATAAAGCTCTATGATGGATGGCAACCAATAGTCCAATACTGTTTTATTCTCTCTAATATACTGTTTCTCTGCAAAGGCCAAGAAATTAAAGAACAGTTTTATTCTCCCCTTCCAGCCTGTGCAGGGTAATTATGTATTATTAATAATGCAGCAGCACAAATGATATTAAATGAACTACATTTGTTAATGCAGATCTTATCTAACTGCTTTTTCCATCAGTGGACTGTTTCTCATCAGGGGGTACTAATTAGCTGTAATATGTAGAAAGATGGGACAGAAATCCAATCAGATAAATGGGATCTATTTGGAGAGATCCAGGAAGGAGGAAGAAAGGCATTCATGATTCTGTGAGAATTACTACACGTGGAAAAGATGAAAATTTCTGCTGTTTCAACTTCATTTACATTTTGTGGCCGCAGAAGTTAAAATGCAGTACTGTCGGATTGCCCAAGCTGCAAAGGCCTGCAAAAAATTTTATTTATCATGACTGTAACAGTGTTGTCTTTTGCAGTAAT
The DNA here is from genome assembly GCF_006229205.1 of Suricata suricatta. Lineage (NCBI taxonomy): Eukaryota > Metazoa > Chordata > Mammalia > Carnivora > Herpestidae > Suricata > Suricata suricatta. Next base: position 73,860,396 of record NC_043707.1, read on the forward strand.
AAAAGTGCATATGGCCCTATAAAAATCCCGAATGGTTTACATGGCCCTTGCAAACATTAAACCTAATAATGTATTAGGGTAAAAACTGATGTTCTCCAGCTTTCCCCAACTATTGTGGGCTTACAGGAAACACTCGCTTCTAAACTTTTTTTTAGAGAAGGGTCACCTGAAGCCCTTAGATGATATATTCTTGATAAATCCCAGGCTACCTATAAACCTACCTGCCAGAGTCTCACCCTTCATAAATCCCCTGGGAAAGTCCTCATGGTGAAGGGTTGAAAAGTCAGATCCTTTTTTAGAGTTTGCATCAGCTAAGTTGGGTGCACGTGTGGCCCAACTCGTTTGCTCACCTGAGCCCGGTCCTCACTCACCAGCGCCTGGGCTCCACCAGTGATCCATTTACAAATGAAGTGGTTTACCAATCTGACAACATATTTATCACCGCTCTTGGGGGGACTGTGGTCTCTTTAGGCCACCTTGAGTGGGCTGGTGGGGACTCAGGGAGTGACACGTATTGTCGTGTGAAAACAAATGTAAGCACCAATTGTTTCGTTTGGGCTTGCTCAATGCCTCAGAAGTCGAGAAAGTCTTCCCTACTCAACAGCTTGCTAAGAGGAAGGCTGATCATTGTAGGTAATTTTTAGATAAATCCCCCGTACCTCCCTTGTTTTGCCTACCCTTTCAGAGCCATTGACACCTTTTTGCTACCTTCTAAACCCTAACCCGGTAGGCAACCCAACACTGACATATATTAGAAAAAAATATATTTCTGGGAACTGCTATCTCATTCCAGGAGTGTCCTGATCCAGACCACAGCACGCACAATCAATGCCTGCAACTCCCAGGACGTCATTTAAACCTCTGAGCGTCTGAACTTGCTTCTATGAATCCTTAACAATTACCAATTGAGAACATCTATTTTTTTCAGCTCCCAGTGACTCTGCAAAATGGCACAGGAATACTCTGAAAAAATCGAGGCTCATGCTTTAACTGCCTTTATAATGTGACATCATGAGTTGGAACAGAATTGGGATGGACACAAAGGATTTTACTAGCTAAGATTCCCCTGGTCATTGGAAACGAATGAAATGTGACCTGGTCGCATAGAACGAGACCTGATGCCTCAGCAATGTGCAAAGATTCGACACCTTTTTAGCAAAGTAATCATGAAAATTCAGGAGGCATCGTTATAATATAAAATCATCCAGGCATCAAGGGAAATATATTTGTATGCCTCATGACAAAAGTTGAGTGGACGCTCAGGAGTACTATTTACATTTATATATACTTACATCATGTAATTAAAGCCAACAGATAAACACATCAATATGTTAAAACAGATGTAAAAATATATAGATAGACATATTGCACTGAAACCTTGATATTGCATCCAAACGAAATCCTGTATTCCAAATATGCCCCGTAGGAGTTTTGCTCAAGGCTGTGCTTAGGTATACTCAAAAATTCCCGATAGCGAGTCACCGGGGAAAACATGTTCTTTTACAGATAATTGCTACTGGCAGCCAGAGACCTAGAGAATTTGATGTGCAGTAATGTGACCTGACTATGTATTAAACTTTTTTGAAGGACGTGTGTAAAGTAATTTTTATGTCTCTCACACACCTTGGGTTTTCCCCCCACTTGCTAGCACATTTTTAAACAACTTTCCTATTTTTAACATATCTGTTAGATTTTTTCCTAATAGCTTTCAACCATAAAAGATATTGGCATTGTTTTCTTCTTCAAAAAAAGAAAGCAACCCAGAGACAAGGGGAAGAAAATCCCTTCTGAGTTGTAGGGAATATGTAAACAAAGCCAAGTTATTTTATCGGTAATGAACTTCAGGAAAAATGTGAGAAATAACAGTTGCTTGTTCACAGACAAGAGGAATTAGAGATGAGCTGATTTCGGTAAGGTGGGGAGGCATCTCTCCTGCTATTTAAGGCAATAATCACTAGCTTTTCATTAAATCTAGGGACATTTAGGAGATGGCTCCTGAGGTATTTTAAAAGATACTGCTTCAGAAGCTATAATTAATAACTTGAAAAAATTATAAATTGGCAAGTACGCATATGTGCAATGATACAATTCAGTGAAGAAATATCGCTGCTAATTACTCTCATTCTATTTTGTGTGTATGTATGTGTTATTATGCTGCCCTCATTTTATCGTTCAATATTAACATGTAAACCTTAATTAAGAATAATGTCAGAAGGTTCCAGGAATATTGCTAAAGTCTGCACAAGGTAGTTCAGAGGCTTGTTTGGAAAGAATCCTTGGATCAACCAGGGAGTGTTATCTGTAAATAATGTGCTTTTGTGTCATGAAGTTACATGAATCATTACGAGCTGACAGTGGAAATTAGCTTTTAAGAACAAAAATCCAGAGGGGAGAAAAATGAACTCAAACCAGCATGCAGTACAAAAATCAGGTGTGGGGACAGGCTGCAGGAGCTGGAATGTCACATCAGTTCCCTTCATGACAGGCAGCGGCTCCTAGATTTACATGCTTGCATTCTGGTGCCAGGGAGATGAACATCCAAAATGACAACTTATCAGGAAAATGATATATTTCTAGTTTCCATTAAGATCATTAAAAGCCACATTCCTTCTTTAGATATGCAAATGGTTTTCTATAGAAATCCATGAACAAGAGTAAGATTTGGCCTATGTTCACTAAAGAGTTGCAAAAAAATATATAGAAAATTCTACATTCTTGATGGATTATCTAGGCCACATCTTGGCAGCGTTTTTTCACTTGTGTTTTAGTTGTTTCAGTGTCAGTTAGTACTAATGCAAAGGAAAACAGGGTGAAACTAAGGTGAATGATTTTGTCACATATTAAGTTGTGGAAAAGGATATAGTGGGATAAAAATCAAGGTGACTGCAAAACTTAGTCCCTCAAAACTTCAGGTGGCCTTCAGAGTTTAAAGGACAAAACTAGGATGTAGAGGTCATTGTGAACTGTCCAGGTCACCTCAGTGAAACAGTGTGGCGCTGGGTTAAAAGTCAGTCTTTTCAGCCAGAATGCTTCTGTTGATTACTACTCCCTGCGTCCTTACTAACTGTGTGGCCTCGGACCATTTACTTGATCTCTCTATGCCTCATTTTCTTCATCTGTAACATGAGTGTAAATACTGTTTCTGCCTCATGGAATTCTGTGTTATATGGCATCTTACATGCAAAATACTTACTAGTATCTAGTACACAGTAGGTGCTATATAAATGCTCACTATTAATATTTTTCAAATCCTGAAAAATATCTTTCAGGACTTCACAGATCAGTGATTTGTGCCTTGGGTTCCTCAGTAATGAAGCTATAGTATCCCTTGAGGTTAAACTTTGTAGAAAAGTCACTTCCAAGAAACATACAAAACATGATGGAAATATAATCTATACCATGCACCGTTTTTCTTTATAATACTTAAAATTTGGTCTATTAAAATTCTATAAACAGAGGAAGTTCTACTTTGCCCGTTTTTTTTTCATTAGGAGTATATTCTCCTTGAAGGCAGAGAGTATATAATTTCATAAGGTCTTGTACAAAGTGGGAGCACCTCATAAATGTTAAGCTAATCTCAAAACAGATTTTGTTGAACAAAAAGGCAGTGTATAAAGGAGAAAGCGATCTTTAAAAATTTTTTTTTAATGCTTATTTATTTTTAAGCGAGAGAGAGCGAGCGAGCATGAGAGCATGAGCAGGGCAGAGAGAGAGAGAGAGAGAGGAAGACACAGAATCTGAAGCAGGCTCTAGACTGTGAGCTGTCAGCACAGAGCCCGATGAGGGCTCAAACTTATAAGCCCTGACATCATGACCTGAGCTGAAGTCACGCGCCCAACTGACTGAGCCACCCAGGGGCCCCAGAAAGCAATCTTTTTAAAAGAGGTTAACTGGCTTCATTATAAATGTGTCCAAATTTTACAGAAACTGTTTCTAGTGACTCAATCATGTCAAATCTCCTGGAAAGAAACTACAGAATCATATATTTCTCAATGTCAGTGTTTTAAAATTGTTTTTCAGAGTGGTAGAAAACAAAAATCTCAAGTGTCATTTCTTAACCAAATTTCAGAACAGCAATAGTCAATAGAGATATAACATAAGCCATGTCATTTTAATTTTTCTATTAGCTGCATTGAAAAAAGTAAAAAACTGGCAAATTTAAGTTTTTAAATTAAAACATTTTTCATGTTTATTTGTTTTTGAGAGAGAGAAAGAAAGCATGCATAGGGAAAGGACGGGGGGTGGGGTGTGGACAGAGGATCTGAAATGGGCTCTGCGCTGTTAGCAAAGAGCCCCATGTGGGGCTCAAACTCATGAACTGTGAGGTCATGACCTGAACCAAAGTCAGACACTTAACTGACTGAGCCACCCAGGTGCCCCCAAAATTAATTTTAAGTAACATGTTTTATTTAACCCATATGTCCAAAATGTTTTTGTTTCACATGTAATCAGATTAAAAAAGTATCAGATATTCCATATTCATCTTTTTCCATACAAAGTCCTTGAAATCTGGTGTGCAGTTTACAATTACAGCACATCTCAACCTGCACTGACCACATTTCAATTGCTCGTAGCCTCATGTGGCAAGTGGCTACCAGACTGCACGGCACAGTTCTAGAGCAAGGGATGCGGGGACGGAGCTTTACAAAGGCAACAAGATGGCAGCTGTTGGCCTTGGTAAGAGCTGAGCTTCGAGTCTCTACTTAAAAAAAAATGTTAGCAGGGCCTTTGACTTTCCGTGTCATTGGTGTTGAACACATCACCATTTCTGTTTGTTAATTTTTCTTTTAAGTGTTTACAGAGTACTCGTGTGTCTTTCTGCCATCTCTTAGCAAGGTCTGTTCTCACAGAACAAATGGAAATCGGCTTTGGAATTCATATGCCTGAAGAAAACTCATCTCGACAGCTGCTGGGGCAGATTCAAGCACAAGCAAGGTGAAAGAGAGCCACCTGGGATTTTTTTTTTAACACTAGAGGTGGAATAAGGAGATGGAAGGATGCCTTCTTACAGTGCCAGCTGAGACAAACAGGTGGCACAAGGAAGGAACAAATAAAGGATGAAGGGAAGAGCAGCAGGTTAAGGCCTCGGGCAGAGCAAATACAAGATTCAGCTGCTGCAGGTTCAAGCCTGAGGCAGGATAATAGAGCTGACTGTAGCAGAAAGAAAATCAGACCTGTCAACAGTGCAGTTCGTCCATGAATGTAGATGGGTAGAACAGTGAAGAAGGAATGCAGTGCCTCTCAGCATCGGTGTGCGGCCTCAGCGTCCATGAAAGCCACAGCACCTCAGGAAGCAGCTCAAGACACCTCCAGTATTAATCAGATGACACCTACACAAATGAAGTGGTGATAAGGGCCACGAAGGCTTCCTATTGTTTAAATTTTCCTTAACTCTGCACACCAAAGGGCTACAGGCAGCTGGCCCCCAGAGCAAGCAAATACACTGTAACTGGAAAAAATATGAGGAGAAATAAAAATGTTTCTAAAAATATTTCTCTGTGAGGGGCCCTACATATAAATGAGGAAAAACCAATAACCTTGTGCTCCCACACAAATAAATCATCAGAGAGCCACCCCAATGCCTTCTGAAATGAGCCCAGCACTAAGAAAAATAAATCCTTAAGAAATAGAAAACATGTACCAAACTGATCGTAGATCAGGGAGCAAAGCACGTTTTTCTTTTTCTTCCGATAGTTACTTCCTTCACATCCACACACACTCAAGGGATATAGGAACACGAACGGCAAAGAACTGGTGAGAGAGCGACGGTATGATGGGCCACGGAGAGCTGCCAGACCTCGGCTTCCCCCAGGAACCCGAGGGTGTGGACTTAACACTGACGTTCTCTTGAGTTGCTGCACCAAATTTCATGGACAGAGTTCTTCAATAGGCCCCAAGATATAGTATGCTTGGCATAAAACTTAGAGAAATCACTTGGTCTCAAAGCAAAGAAAGAGTAGTTTTGTGTTTTGGAATGAGTCCAAATATCCTGCATGGAATTAGTTATGTTCTCAATGCTGTTTCTTTCTTGAAAGAAAGAAAGAAAAGGAAAGAAAAGAAAGAAAGAAAGAAAGAAAGAAAGAAAGAAAGAAAGAAAGAAAGAAAGAAAGAAAGAAAGAAAGAAAAAGAAAGGAAGGAAGGAAGGAAGGAAGGAAGGAAGGAAGGAAGGAAGGAAGGAAGGAAGGAAGAAAGAAAGAAAGGAAAGGAAAAAAGAAGAAAAGAAAAGGTAGAAAATTTGTCTGATGGCTAACCAGGTGAGTTCCCTATGCTCCACTCTACTTTTCTCTGAGTCCTTCCCTTGTAAGAATGACCTCTGAGGGGCACATGGGTGACTCGCTGGCTCAGTCGATTAAGTGTCTGACTTTGGCTCGGGTCATGGTTTCACAATTCGTGAGTTCAAGCCCCACATTGGGTTCTGTGCTGACAGCTTAGAGCCTGGAGCCTACTTTACATTCTGTGCCTCCCTCTCTCTCTCTGCCCCCCCCCCATTCATATTCACACTCTCTCAAGAATAAACATTAAAATTAAAAAAACAATGACCTTTGAGGAGGTTCTTCAATTTAACTCATGAGCTCCAAGATCAGACTCCAATCTTCATATAGCTGTTGAAAGCTGAAAACATGGCCTTGCATGAGACTAGGCCCCTTTATCTGCAGGAATCCTGTGAGAGGGTGGCCCCACCCCCATGCAGAGGAGAATGGAGAAAACTGAGCTTCAGGTGAGAGGGGCCATGACTTACTGATGCCCACCTGCCCAACACCAGGGCCCAGTCATCAGCCAGCCTGCTTTTCTCTTAGCTCTCCTCAAATAGAATAGAGTACCACTTGGCACCAATATTTTATTTTATTTATTTTTTTAATGTTTTCTATTTATTCTTGAGAAAGCAAAAACTCAGGAGGGACAGTGACAGAAGATCTGAAATGGGCTCTTCACTGACAACAGTGAGTCTGATGTGGGGCTTGAACTCACGAACAGCAAGACCATGACCTGAGCCGAAGTCAGATACTCAACTGACTGAGCCACACCCATGCCCCAGGAATCCCAATATTGTAGAGTCAGTTTGTATGATTAGGATTCACTTTTCTTATAGATCAGAAAATTGAGGACCAAGGGAAGGACAATGACTGCAATACAGTCACCACACTGTGGGCTTCTAGGACCCGGATCATAGGACCTCTGTGTTTCCCATTGGCCCCTTCAAAGTACACAGACAGGCTTCTAAGTCTCTGAGCAAAACACTCAGCTGTTGGTAGAAGTGGGGAGTCCTGTCAAATAAAAAAGAAAATTAGGTGAAAGCTAGAAAGACCCTTTGTAGACAGAATAATGACATGCGCATGCCCTAATCCTGGGAACCTGTAAATTATTCTCTTACTGTAAAGGGATTTGCAAATACAATTAAGGTTAAGGGCCTTGAGATCAGATTATCCTGGATTATATGAGTGGGCAAAATTTAAAGCACGTAAATCCTTACAGAGAACCTTTTCAGGCTGCATAGAACCAGAGAAACAGGAGTTTTGACTGCTGGTTTTGAAGATGGAAGGGAGCAGTCTCTACAAGATGCAAATGACCAGGAAATCAACCCTACCCTTGAGCTTCCGGAAAAGAACACAACCTGCTCCTCACACCTTGATTTTCACCCAGAGAGAGCCGGGTTAGGTTTCCATCCTACATGGCCATAAGATAATTCATTTGTATTGTTCAAAACAACAATCTGTGGTAATTTGTTACAGCAGCAATGGAAAACTCATACAGATGTAACTTCTCATAGCAAATATCTTCTCCACTCAGCAATTCTAACTTTTTAAATTAAAAAAGATAATATTTAATTATTTTTGAGAGAGAGACAGAAAGACTATGTGAGTGGGGGAGGGGCAGAGAGAGAGAGGAAGACGGAGAATCTGAAGCAAGCTCCAGGCTCTGAGCTGTCAGCACAGAGCCTGATGCAGGGCTTGATCCCACAAATCCTGAGATCATGACCTGAGCCCAAGTCAGATGCCCTACTGACTGAGCCACCCAGGTGCCCCAGCAATTCTAACTTCTGACAGATCAGGGCTGGTGAAGGAGATCCTGGGGTGGGGCAGGGGGTGGCAAGTGCTGGCATGGAGGCCAGAAAGGAAGAGCCTGGGGATTTTGAAGGATAGTTAAGAGTGAGCAAAGATAGTAACTATAGCACAAAACTGTCCCCAGGGCTGGGAAAACAAAGGGAAAGGATTGGAATTATGAGAAACTAGGAATTCAGAAGAGGGTCCATGGAGGTGGCTGGGACTCAGCTCTCGGAGGATGGGGGCTGATCCCCCAAAGGGGCATGATGGGCTGGTCCTGGGGGTTCTGGTTAGAGAACGGGAGCCTGGGAGTGGCTGCCGTGGGGAGGGTTGGGTGGTAAAGGCCCTGTGGGGGTGGTACTGAAGGGAGCAGCTACTATGTCCACGAAGCAAGGCCCTCCTCCTGCAGTCTCCCTCATACTGATCAGGCTGCTGAAACAAAACCCACCACAGACCGGGCGGTTTACACAACAGACATTTATTTTCTCCCAGTTCTGGAGGCTGGAAAGACGAGACCAAGGTGTAGGCAGATCTGGCTTCTCCTAAAGCCTGTCTTCTTGGCTCGCAGAGGGCTAGACTCTCACCAGTTCCAGAGAGGGTCTTTCCTCTGTGTACATCTCTGGGGTCTCTCTAAGTGTTCAAATTTCCTCCTTTTATTAGGGTACCAGTCACACTGCATTAGGAACCATCCTAAAGGCCTCATTCCAACTTAATTACCACATTAAAGGCCCTATCTCCAAATACTATCATATTCTGAATCATTGGACATTAAGACTTCAAAGTACAAAATTTGGAGGGGTGCAGGGGGCAAAATTCGGTCCAGAACAGCCTCCCTCTAGAAATCCCTGTTGGCAAACACCTAGCAGTGTGTCAGCTGACAAATGAGAAATGTAGTTTTCAGAATCCCAGCATCACAAAAGCAGAGTTATAAACAGGTAGGATTTGGATATCAGCATCTGGCCAAGGAAGGGGCTGACAATGGAAAGAACAGCCTTGGGAAAACCTGCCTTTGGGTAGCGAGGAGGAAAAGCAGTCTCACAGACCCCAAGCAGGATCTGTGTGGATCTGGCGAGTCATGTGACACGTGTGACCTGGGGGGGCAGCTGCCTTCCTACCCCTTTCCCCATTAGAGGCCAGGCTCTGAGAAGCAGGGGTAGGAATGGGAACACCTGTCTCCTAACTGTTGTTCTTTGTGGAGCCAGATGGTGATTGCTGAGGAAGAGTTCTAAGGGTCACAGTCAGGAAAGTGGGCCAAAGCAAGGTGTCAGCATCTGAACTGGCCCAGCAGCCCAGCAGCATGTCAGCAGATGGGAAAGAGTAGTTTCCTCAAGGGCCCAGATGGATACAGATGTCAGCAGCCACTGTTGAGGTGACTTCCAAGGGAGTCAGGAAGAGGCCAGACAGGGGATAACTGGCAGGCTCTGAGAGGTTAAATACCATGGACAGAGGCAGAATAAGGGAAAGATATAAACCAAAATCCATCTTGGTTCACTTCTCTCCCTGCTTCCTGAAGGGGCCCCAAATGGGACAGAAAGATGATCCTTTCTTTTCATTTCCTTTCTTTTTCCTTCCTTTCTTTCATCTTCCTTCCTTCCTGCCTTCCTTCCTTCCTTCCTTCCTTCCTTCCTTTCCTTCTTTCAATAAGGTGAATCTAGATGAGTGAAGAAAATCTAAAGTGAGTGCTAGCCACAGAAAAAGTCTTTGAGCAACCCTAGACTTTAGAATCCCACAGAAAATAAATGACAGGTATCAGTCTGGGGCATTGGCACCACTTTTCCCAATGTCATTACCACTGCTTCTACATGCAGACCTCACAAATAATCTAGAGATTGTAGGGAATATTAGAAATACAATTCTAGAGTAAGCTTATTTTTAAAAAGAGAAAGAGAGACAGAGGGGTCACCAACTTTGGTTCAACGAGATGAGCCTCATTCTACAAAATGAATGCCTCTGTTGCAGGCAAAGAAATAAATGTTGAACTTTTTCATTCATTAATTCAACCATCATTTACTGAGTGACTAGTATGTGCCAGGTTTAGTGAGATGGCTTCTCTCTTCACCACTGTGTACTTAAGGAATGATTATTCTGGTGACATAAACCTAATAATAGTAGCTAACATTTATTAAGAATATGCTATGTCCGCATGTGCCTTCTCGTTACAGTGCCAAATATTGTACATACATTACCTCATTTAATCCTCAGAATAATCCATCAAGATAGGTATATTTCCCACCCTTTCCATTTGAGCAAACCAGTGGTCAGAGAGTTTAATTCTAGCTGCTCAAAGTCACAGAGCAATTAAATATCAGAGTTAGAATCCAAAGTAGTCTTGCGTAAATCCAAAGTCCATACTTTCGGGTCAACTCTTTTTTTCTTCCTATTATGGTTTCCTGGGCAGTGATCCCCATGATTTTCCAAGGTGGTAATAACTAAATTTTAACACTATACTTAGATGGCCAAGACCGGTCCACATGAAAATTGCTAGACGTAGGCTGACAAATGTAAAATACGTTCTAAACAGCATGTTTTTTGGGGGGTGGGGTAGAGTCAAGGGAGGGAAGAAGGGCAGGAGGGAGAAATTATTGGAAGTTAGGAAGAAATTTTAGCAGTGATGGGTATGTTCATTATTTCAACTGTGATGATGATTATGGGCCTGTTCACATATCAAAACTTATCAAGTGTATACTTGAAATATGCAGTTTATTATACCTCAAAAAGGTTGTAAAGAAAAGATAACACCTATGTAACAGTTGGCTATCACTGCCTAACAAACCAGTCTCAAATTCAGTAGCTTGAAACAACAATCATTGTTCTTATAGCTTCTGTGACCGTGAGTTGTGGCTGGAGCTTGGTTGATCTAGGCTGTGCTCAGCTGGGGCAGTTCTACGTCGGCATCTCATCCTTCTTGTACCAACTGGGCGAGCTGGTATCGATTTCTCACGGTCATGTTAGAGGTACAAAAGGGCAATCAGAAACATGGGAGGATTTGGCTTAGAATCGGCTCATTGTTACTCACACCCACATGTCATTTGTCAAAACCAAATCCTATGGCTGAGCTCAAAGTCAGAAGTGGGGAAATGTTCTTTCCACAGTGAGGCTGAGACAGGGGCGTAGATGCAGGGAGGGGTAAAGAATTGGGGTCAATCATTTAATCTATCTCGAAACATCAGAAACTTGCAGAGGTGGTTTGAAAAGATTAAAAGATGCCATCTCCAAATCCAGAGGCAGTTATCTGCTTTTCTAAATGTCAATGTCTGAGGACACCTCTGGCCTCAAGGAAACAAGACCCAGAAATATCAACCGAATATGAGACTGTTCATATTAGGGTATCTCTCTCCAAAGGAGTCACTGGTGTTCTAAGAAAAGTGACGGATTCTCCTGAGAGCTGGGACATAATATAGAAACACACGCAGGGGCAGAACACAAGTCCATTTGGGAAAAGAGCACTGAAGTGTTATTGTCTTGGAAATATGATGAGTAAAATGCATCATCACAGGTAATTAAAACAACATGAAAGAACCAACTTCCCTCGGTTCATTTATTCCAAGCAAGGAGAAGATCTCAGAACTAAATTTAGTGTTGGATCCTTTTAAGTCAGTTTGCCTTTCTTCAACTGAAGCTAATTTGTATAGTTTGGATTGTCCTAAAAGTTCTCATTGTCATCAGTGACTTAAAAATACTGCTACTGGGCAAAAGAAATCAATGATCTCTACATTGCAGGCTGAGTAATTACATAATAATGATTTGCATTAATGAAAAGACAAGTTGGTCCAGATCCAGATGTGCTGGTGACCACAGTTCCCTGCGACGTCTAAACAGAATGCTGAGGTCGGAGAAATTTCAGCGTCAGTTGTGAGACAAAATGACTGGTTAAAAAGTCTTTCCTAATCAACATCACTTAATAGCTCTTTAATGACTGACTCATCATTTTTCTCCAAGTAAAAGTAAATTTAAATTTCAAAATAAAGCAAATTTTACTTATATCTTTGGCACAGAAGCAGATGTTTCCCTGACATGTGCACACAAGCTGTGGACTGTGACCTTGCAAGATAAAGCACTTTTGAAAATTCGCTTTTTGTCTCCCAATCTGGGGAAAACAATGCTGCAGCGAAGATTTAATAAAAAGTCATAGCTTCTCACAGAAGCTTATTTCAGCAAAGTACACTATTAATTAAAATAACAAATGTCAGCTGTTTCGGAGGCTGACAGTTAACACAACGCAGCATTTGCTTACCTTGACGTACAGGATGCATGGGACACTGGAAGGATCCATAATTCATCCTGGGTATGGCTCTCTCATGCCCTAATATAGTGATAACGGAGTGATAAATTAGCTCCCATTCAGCAGTTTCGTTAGCAAAAGCACTTGGAGACTTGGGGAAAGCCCATCTAAGAGAGGGCCTTTTGGCAGGCTGAAGGAATACACGCTTGAACAGCTTGAGTGAAAGTTTCGTGGCATTCCTGGAAAACTTGAGGACCAAGAAACACAGGTGGGGGAAATGTAAAACTGGGTGAGAGAAAGAATAAACGCAGCGTATCACAATCTGCTTTTGGCCACAGTAGGGGAAAAATTATTAAGTATAGGAAGGACTATATCACCCCCAAGAGACCAGGAAAAAAGAGGTTGGGGGAAAAGAGAGGATCAGATTTCAGAGAAGAGGAGAGATCAAAGAGTGAGGGAAGGAAGGGAAATTGACATACATCCTTCGCCATCTCTAAGGTCAACAACTTAAGAGGATTGGGGGCAGATGAGGCAGAAGCACAACACGTGGGGAAATTGGGTCCAGGCTGTTTCCTAATATGATTACATAGGTGAGAATAATAAATAGAAAAAACTACACCGACTCCGTGAGTCATACTGGTGGGGAACTTTTAGGGCTTTTCTATTCAGATAGCTCTGTAATACATCTATTATACAATTAAAGAGAGAAGAAAAGTCCTTTTATTTAGGACACTCTGCATAAATGTGCATGGAAAGCCTGAAGAGGTGACAAGTGGAAATGGAAAGGTGACCTGGAGGAAATGTCTGGGCAGAGCAGATTAGCAGGGTGGCGGGGGTGGCGTGAGCATGGGGTGTGGTGTTGAGGGAAAAGCAGTTTACTATTCAGGTAGGTGCACTTAGGGAAATGCAAATCGCTTCAAGTAAAAATAGTTCTGCTACTTCTCTCTGTGTTGCAGAAAACAGAACAAAAGTGTGTATCCCACGGTTCAGGTATTTCATGCTTCTTTTAAAAAGAAAAAAATTACTAAATAGGAACCAATTAAATTAGGAGCTGGCTGTGCGAGGTACCTGCTATTCTCTTTTACAAAACCTATGATGGGCCAATGAGGGTTTCATCTTCTCCCCATTTCTGGGACTGTTTTAATATGTTGCTACAGTGGAGACATCTACATTTAAAACTCACTTATTATCATTTCTACTAGAGTCAAAACTTAGTGCATCGTTAAGCATGATCCAGTTCACTGGTCCAAAATGAACCAATAACAATTAGAGTCTAGAACAGCCCTCGTGCATCATTCCTGTTCCTCATTATTCTCTCTTTCCTCATTGGCTGGGGGACTTTAGCTGAGGTATGGGTTGTAGATGAAAGGTATTTGGCATTCATAAAAGTGAAGAACATCGGAGGCATATAAACAAGTCTTTTGGTCACGGACGTGGGCTTCAATCAAGCTAAAAGCCTGCCCCAAATTAATGACAGGAATCCATATGCAAGGCGGAAAGGAGGGTGAGCCAGTTGGATGAAATCCTACCTGACCCTTTATGTAAAATACCAAGCAAGCAGGATTTTTTCAAATGACCCAAGAGAGTCAGCACCCCTCAACTCCGAGATTTCTTGTTGGCGGGCCAGAACTCTTTGGTACTGGGTACTGCTGTCTTTGTTAAGTATGATAGAACTGGGCACTGAGTGCTCTCTTCTCCAGACACCAACCACACACAAGGTCTGCAGGTTACCTGCAAGCCAGGGGACCAAGCAGGGAGCACAGATTTGCATCCAGCGTGAATCTGGCATGGGCTTCACGTCCATCTCCAAAAAGCATCCTATCAGCTCAGACCTCACGTAAGAAACCCCTCCACAGCACAGTTCTCATTTTCTCACTTTGCTATCGCTGACACACTGTGGAAGTTCTAAGGCAAGTTGGGTCTGGACAGTGTTATTAGGAACTCCCTGAGCTCCAGAGAGAATCTGCATTCCCATACGAATCTACTGAAAGCAGCCTAAATCAAGGGCAGCCCGGTATTGGATGATTTCTGCTTTCTCCCTTTCTTTTTTTCCCCTGCAAATGATTCTACAACACTAAGTTATCCCATTTGATGGGCAATTTGCTTCTGTGCTGTGCCGCCATTAGCACTTGTCTCCAAAGCGCTGCTTCTCCCTCAAGGGGCTTTTCCACCAGAGTTCAAATCTACGGCAAAGTGCTGGCTGCAACCCTAAGTTTAATGCTTGTGTAAGATATGCAAAAAGAAAAAACAAAGTTGGAATACCATTGAAAAACTAGGACATGGATCTTTGCATTACATTTATTTAGGAAGGAAAACCGAATTCTGTCACTGCTGCAGTTTGCGGATTCTTTACCTCTGTGTAATCGCTGAGGAATTAATGTGATTTAATAGCCACAACAATAAATATAGCCTTGACAAGGTGATTATCCCATAAGACTAAAATGATGATATAGCATAAATCAATACCAGCCCTAAGTATGTCTCCAAAAGGGGTATATATTTCTACATTCACTGCTAGCTGTTGAACTAATTTTGGAATTAGGAGCTGTATGAAATGCAAAAGCTATTTTTCTAAGTGAAAAATTACAGAATCTGTATGACGATCACTCAGAATATATATTGCTCATAAAACGAATAGAAGGAAATGAGTAGGTGGGAGTAGTCAAACTTTTAATGCTAGCTCAAGTTCAAACCTCTGCTCCTCGGGGCATACTGCTCTCACGCCAAACTGACCCAACTCAGCTGAGGCCCCTGACTGTCCTGTTTCTGCCCTGTCTCCCGTCTGTGGACCATCAGCTCATCTGAGAGATCTTTCTCACAGGGACTAGCCCTCTCGGCCTAGGCTACTTAGGCAAGTCAATTGATTCCCTTGCTTGAGAGAGCTCTCTCTGGGTAGAGAGTCTCTGTGGCTGGAGATGAGTCAAACAGAAGAGGGTGTTGATCAGGAGAAATCTGGCTTAGCTCTTCTGGGGACGTTTCCCCAGGGACACAGGCACTTCTCAATTTTTGAAGGTCAGTGTTAGCGACTCTCTGAGCTGTCCGCTAACTGAGGTAATCCCAGTTGAGCTGGCTTTTCTGGAAGCCTGGTTCCATGCATTTCAACCACTCCCTCCCTGCAGGGAACTGGGGGGGGGGGACTTACTTGGAGGCCAACTGCCCCCCAGCCCTGACAGTCCTGTTCGGACACAGGGAACCCTCCTCCGCGCCTGGCGGGGCTGTTCCGCCCTGCCCAGCAGAAGCACACTGGTGCGCGCCAGACCCCTCCCTACCTCCGCGGCAGCTCTTGCTTCTTGAAGAGGGCCCTAAGAAAACTATTTAAAGCCTTAATATATGAAGTGCCTTCTTTGAGAGCTGAGTTTCCCACTGCCAGATAAGTGCCGCCTTAACTACATTTTTTGTGGAGTAGCTGCAGTAGCACTCGATAGTTGATTATGTTAATCCTTTAGGGATATTTGAGAAAATATCTGCAGATTCTTCCTATAGGAGAGTAATCAAGATTTGATTCAGGTATCAACCACCCGACAGGCTTTCTGACTTACATGTTCTCAGTGTGCCACATATTGTATTTTCACTTTTCAATATTGTGCATTTTTCCTTTTTGCTCCCCCCTCCCGCAGTGCACACAAAGATTTCCTTAGTCACAAAGGATTAAATAATTCACCTATGAAGAATCCTTTTAAAGCATCAGTGCCTGTCTTGAAAATTGCTTCCCCTCCTTGCCTTTTTTTTTCTTACAGAACAAAGAAAAGTGTTAATCTTTTGATAATTGACTCTATTTTTACTGGAATTTCTCTTGTGATTATTTAATACATCTCCAGTCAATTTCCAACAGTATCTGTTTTCAGCATACATCTCTAACCAGAGACAAGTTGTCCAAGCAGGGTGCTGGGGAGGGCTGGTTTGGCAGAAACAAAATCCTAACACAATAATGAATGCAGCCCGAGCATACTGTTTGAAAATGAAATTGGCATTACTTATTTAGACAAAGAGACAAACGCACTTGTAGCTTCATTTACCACACAGAGCTCTCACAGAGACTGTCTGCAAAGGGACTGAGAACTTCCTACTCTGATAGGCATATCAGTAGGGATTTTATTGTGTGTCTTCCTGTAAATGCAGGAGAGCTCAGCTATTGATGACTTTAATTCTACAGGCACCGGTGGTTTGTAGTTAGCTTGAGAAATAACATTAAGCGAGCTGATCGAATGGGCCCCGAAAGGTTTAGCAATGCTGCGATGGACTGGGGTACAACGTGACCACATGCACGTTCTGGAACCTCTTCCTTTTAAGCACCCCCGCCCCCCAACCCCTGCCATTCTTTACACCAATGCAGAAAATTCAACAGATGTACACTACTTCCTTCATTATTTAGGCTAATGCTTCGCTATCAATTCAGTCTGTACTGTTGAGGTTGTGAAAATCTGTATTAACACATGGGTTAAATGGAAAAATATTTATTTCATGTTTTTGTTTACTCTTCCTCCTGCTCCTGACCCTGGGAAACACGCAGAGACAGGAGAGGCCCCAGCCGGGCTCTGTCTGGCTCCTTCCTGGGTTAATCACATTTCACACATCCCCATTTCTGGCAGATGCAGCACCTGACCTCCCCTTTGTCCCTCTCTGGATGAAAGTGTGAGGCTCCGTAATTTCCCTCAGGCACAAGAACGGTTTGCTTTCCTGCTGGAGGTGAAACTGACTCCCTGAGAAGGCGCAGCTGGGGCTTTTATCTACCCTTCAGCCAGTACCCAGCGGCTGATCTCTTTCACTTTGCATGAAAATAAGGCTGAGGTTAGAGCTGCTTAATTTGGCTCTTCACAAAGTCGGGGGGGGGGCAGGGGTGGGGTGAGAAGAACCTTGGGGGCTTGGTTCACAGTGTAGGAATTAGTCTGGGAAGGGAGCCCGCTCCTTGGGAAGGAGGTGGCAGTGCTCCCGACAGGGGCCGTGCTGTGCAGCTAAAGCAACTGCAGCAAACGGAAAGTGCTTTGCAGGAGTGAAAAGTGTTGGCACAGCTGTGAGAGCTGCAGGAAGTGCCTTAAGGGTGGGAGGTGGAAGGGACAGGTCTCTGACGGGAACTTGCGGAGCACAACCGATCAGGAGCTCACTTACAAGGGCACTGCTCACCCTGGACAGCTCGGAGATTTATCTGAGACACGTTTCTCTCCCTTCTTCCTTCCCACTGTTTTAAACACTCGGTAGGCTGGCTGACCCTTGCTCTCCACGGGCTGGCCTGCTGCGAAGTCAGTAGCCGCTCTCTGTGGGACTGAAGTCAGCAGATCCATTAGGTTGACTAATGGTGATGGAAGGATCTGTGGCCACTGGGTTAGGGTGACATTTATATTTGGACACCCTATTATTACTGGCAGGCCCCCGGGTTGCTTGCAAAATGTTCTGGGAGCTGGGGCTGTGGAACACCTCTCTGCGAGTGTGGCAGGGGTGAGAGACGAACCATGACAGGGAATGAGCCCAAGTGGCAGCGTCGCGCTGGAGACTGTGCCGAGTGGCAGCCGCTCGCAGGCGCCTGGCAGTGGAAGGCCGTGTCCTAAGGTGTTCTGCCGACATCCACCAGAGCAGCTGGCGCCTGGTGGAAGGCAGATGGTGTTGGATCCCCCAAGTGTCGCTGTCTAGCAAGATGCCATGTCCACTGATTAAAAATAATTAAACATTCCTTCCTCCAGTGAAGGAGAATGGCACGCACGCCAGGCAGGGAGGTTGACAATGGCATTACGCAGCAAGACATGGCAGCAGCAGTGAGCGCCCAGGGTAGCAGGTGCGCCTGGCTTGGAGAAGGTGGAGTGTGGGAGTGGGGCGCCCGGTTTCACAGTGACAGCAGGAAGAGTTTAGTAAGGATGCATATGCATGAGGGATGCATGAACAGGATCATATTGGATGACTTTCTCCTGCTCAGCTAGTTTATGGAGAACGTTTTCTAATTTCTAAATGGAAATAACAAATTTTATGTTCATGACCGAATCGATGCTCTGATCACCTGGTATGTGTCTCTGGGCCAGGTGCTAGGGACAGAATATACACTAGATGACAGTGTCCATGGCCTCCTCCTCCTTACTTTAACTGAATCTACTCACTTCGCTCCTTCATATATGTTTTTTCTTCTGCAGTAAGAGAGGTCTGGAAAGTTTGACAAAAGGGTCAATGATTTAGCTGTATTCTTGTGGTGAGGTGGTTTTCCATGTCTACCCGGGCTCATAAATATTCCTGTCCTGCTGCCTTCCCACACCCCATCTCATCCCCAGACAGGCTCTTCCTTTTTGTGAGTAAGCTCCTGAACGTTCTCAGGAATCTTACTGAAAAGGCAGGTCAGTTTACTGTGTATTTGTCAGTTATTTTGAATTTGTAACTGGCTGACTTCTTTTCCCAAGCTTCTAAGACATCGGAAAGATTTCAATTTGGACTGAATGAATTTGATTTCAGGCCAATGAGCATGTTCTAAGTTCCCACTGGCTCTGAATGGAAGTTTCCTCTTCTTACTTATTTGTATTTGAAATGATCAGTATTTATTTGGTAAATATTGTATGAGCACCACATGCCACTCCATTGTGAGAGGTGAGTTGCAGGAACAATGTAACATGTATATGAAGGAAAAGTAAATTCTTATAAAACCAACATCACTCAGCCGGGAAGGGGGGCAGAGACTGAAAAGTTTGGGATTGAAGGGGTGATCACAATATGATAGTGTTACTTAGGGAAGTGAGGTATAAGCTGGCTCTTAAAATCTGGGGTTGCACACATATTTGTGATAAAGAATAGGAGAATTTCCTAAGAAGGATTTCAGCAAAGGCATAAAGAAAGGAATGAGAGAACCGGAAACTTGACTTGGCTAATGAAGGGAGTCCACATTTGTTAAAGGAGCCCAGGAAGATAAACTTCCCTGAATACTCTCCAAGTAAGGACAGCTGTTTACCCAATAAGTGTTCTTACATCCTTACAGTGTTCTCTAAAGACTGAGGGAGAGATGCTGGAATGTTGACGTCTCAAAATTCCCTTGAGGTGGACTCTGTTCCTTGGCTCTTTCAATATCCATCCTTAACAGTTTCTTAGCTTATTCTTACATCACAGTTACTTGGAAACCAAAAACTAACATTTTCCTAATCCTTTGTAGCTAAGGTTTTCTGCATGCTCTAACTAGTGCTGAATGGATATCTTCTCGTGGGACTTAGAAGTGGAGATTAGCTCCACGAGGCAGCAGATACTGGAGGTAAGACCCAGTCAGCAGGTAAGCCCAATGACAGAGGTATCTGGTCCTTCCGGGAAGCTGGGGTAGAATGTCTAGAGTTACTATGGAGTAGCTAAGCAGTAGGTGCCAAGCAGCAGGTCTGGCAGCAGTGGTGTTTCCCTAGAACAGTTCTTAGTGATTAGATATTTTTCTAAGCTGCTCTGTTCCTGGTAGCAAATCTAAGCGCAGTTTTCTGGTTCTACTTGAGATTTTATAAGCAATCTGATACCTTTTACTAAAACATATTTTAAACCTTAAATTAGGTAGTTGTTGCCCATAAATAAGAATACTGATTGTTATAATTTTCTTATGAGTGTTCCTTCTACATGGTTCTAGGTAAATGAAGAAATGTTAAGGTACATGTAAATGACCCACGTGACACTCCACACCGCCTTGGACACCACTGATTGGGTCAGGGAAAAGCAGCTGATCCAAAGAGCAAATTAACTCGTTGACTAGTAGCCAAAGGGGTGGCCTTAAAAGAGACATTTGTCAAGTAGGGCCAATAATTAGAAACTAGGCCAATCAGATCTCCTTTATCAAGAATTTGAACTGCAAATACCCAAAAAGTCAGTTGATAGGGAAGAAAATATAGAAGTCTTACAGAAAAGGATGTAGCCATGAGTAACGAGAAACTGAAGGCACATACAGAACACCGCGCTCTTTGGTTAGTAGTAGCAAGATTAGTAAAAGAATGTTCATGGCTTTTAAGGGTATGTCAAACATGGTGCCTGCTGTACCCACCCACCCCTTCTAGATGACTCTACCTCTTCCGTAGCCTCCTGCTTCAGGAAGCAGGGCTTATCCATTTTTTTCTGTTTAGAGACAGCCATGAAATTGGACCAGACGCCCGCCTGCAGGTTTGCAGGAGACTTATGGGATCACTGATTTGAAGTAATATTAGCCAAACCAATCAGACCAGTTTATTTGGGGTTGGGTTGACAAGACAGGAATGAGATGAGAACACAGCAGACATGAGGAAAAAGCAGAGATACATGAGAAGGAGAGTGAGAGAGAATGGAGTTGATTCCTAAGCAGCTTCTCTGGCATAGCTTTTCCATCTGTTGAGACAGCCGTTGACTGTCTCTAGGACAGACAGTCGCTGCCCAGTCTCTTTGCCAAAGGTGTAATAAGGGAATCCACTTTTCCAGCCAACGGGGTTTCTGAGCACATGGCCACAGCCAGAATGAGGCCAATTTGCAGGAGGGCACTGGATCTGAAGTAACCTTCCAGCCTCCAAACTCTCCTGGCTCAGCAAGACCAGTCCATTTTGGTTTCTGACACCCTGCTGGTTTAGCTTTCTAAGTTTTTGGTTGTTGTTGTTGTTGTTGTTGTTTAGGCTTGGCTACTCACTGAGATTCTTGCCCTGTTATTATGAAAATACCTGAGGTTATGCTTCCACTTCACCCACAGCACTTAAGATACCTTGAGAGTCTATGTCTTGCATCCTAATGAGCCCAGATAACACAGTACATTTAACTTAAAAAAAAAAAATAGACCATTGTTCGTCTGCTTTGCTCTCTTTGAAATTTCAGGAGTGGAAAAAAGAACAAAGGCAGGCATCCTTGACTTGGATTTAGAAAAATCCAAAATGATTTGATTTTAATTCTTCTGCATTTAAATGGAGGTGAATAACCTTTGGAAACAGACTGTTGCCCAACTGATATGTGGGCCACCACTTAAGTCCCCTTTAAATGTGGTACTTGATTACCACGCCCACTGAATAAGAGATCACAACTAACATTATCATCAATAGAAGCCACACGCGCAGATCTCAACACAAGGGTAGTAATGTACCCTTACATTAAACTATTTTGGCCTCTTTGAATGTCAAACCATTTTTAGAAAGTTCTTTCTGAAGCCTCATTATTATTATGACTAGTACTAATTTATACGTATATAATGCATTTTGCTTTACTGTGTTCTGAAAATTATGTTTCAGAATAATTTTACCCACCTGGAGAGAAGCACAAAAACTATTCCGTAGCACTCAACAACGTCTCAGGCCTGGCAGTGAACAGAGGAAATGGCTGTAAATATGCCATTTACAACAGAGAGGTAGAATGTTCTTCCAAAGGGGAGTCTGGCTCTGATAGGTGGGTCCAGCTATGTGGGAGGATTGTACTTCTTCATCTGCACCTGTCATTCATCCCAGCCTAGTTGGGTGCAGAAAAACACCCATCAGTGATTCTTAACTTTGGCTGAACACTCAAATCCCCTGTTTCATAAAATATCTATGCCTGGGCTTCAGTCTGACCAACTGGAACTATCTCGGCAGGTAAGGCGAGGGCTTAAGTATTTTAAACTTCACAGATTACTCCAGTGGACAAGTGAATTTGAGAACCATTGATCTACAACACTGATTTTCAAATTTTGGTTTTCATCATAATCACCAGGGAAAATCCCACCCATACTTACTGAATCACATGATTCTGATGCACAGTAAAGTTTGCAAATGTCAGACTTACACAGAAAAAATGTAGTTCTTTCTGTCTCAAGGCTTCTGCTTCCCTCTCTCCCCCAAATCCTGCCAATAGCTACCATTATACATCCTGGTTGAAATGCAATAATCTGAATTGGAATGATAACATATCAAACAA
Organism: Suricata suricatta; assembly: GCF_006229205.1. Classification (NCBI taxonomy): domain Eukaryota; kingdom Metazoa; phylum Chordata; class Mammalia; order Carnivora; family Herpestidae; genus Suricata; species Suricata suricatta. The sequence continues at coordinate 73,882,491 of NC_043707.1, forward strand.
ATCATGAGAATATTCTTAACAGAGTGCAGAACCCTAAAGGAACGGACAAAGATGGGTAAATTTTGCAGGTAATAAGAGAATTCTAATGCTCTGTGGTCGTGACTTCATCAGGTTCATAACACATCTAGCAATCACTCTTCTCCATAAACAAATACAGAGTCATGGCTCTTGTTTTTCCTGGCAAAAGTAGAAAAATATTATTTCTTAAGGGATTACTCCAATACTGGTATTATCTCTGTTCTTAACCATGACCTCATGAGGTGAGTATAATTATTTTCAGTACCCAGTAAAGAAATCTAAATTTTAGAGAAATTAAGTACTTGTCTCAAGGCCTATTACTACTGAAGATCAGACCTCAAGCCCCGAGACCAAGGATTTGTCTTGACTTCCACATTATCTTGCATCTGTCAGATATTATAAACAGAGATGAAATCTGGGTTCAAATCCTTGAAGGGCTTCCAATCAGAGGGACCAGATCTAGGCTGTGTTACTACAGAGAATAGAATATGACTCAGTAGGTAGAAGTTAGGAGAGACGTATTTTGCCTTAATGTATTTTCATTAATATCAATTAAAGTACTAATGATTGCTATTTCTTGAACACTGTGCATTCAGCACTGAATATTAAACTAGTGCATCTCACCTGATAGTCACAACCACCCCATGCTGACAGAGGTATTGTTATTATCCCTATTCTGTAGGTCAGAAAACTAAGTCTCAGAGGAATTAAAGAAATCACAGAACCCACACTGGTGGCTGTCGTGGTGCAATCAGATGTAATGTGAAATAGAAAAGGAGTTCGATCCAAGAACCTCAAATCATTTAGGACAGGCGTTCAGAGTTACCTCTAAGGCACACCACATGCTTGTGCCTTGATTATCATGTCGCTTTCACAAATAAAGATTTTCCTTACAGTTCGGTATCCCCATCCTAATGGGCAAAGGAAGTTCTGTTGCTTCATTAGTAACCTGGCACTATGTGTGGTGGAGTTATCCCATTGATAGAGAGTCCAGCAGCCTTTGGGAAATTCAGCAAGTGGAACATTCCAGGAAGAGTTACGTCCATTCTTGTTCACACCGGGACACACAGTATCATTCTGCGCACTGAGGGGCAGGTAGAGCCGGAAACTGGGTGGTGAGAGCTAAGGGCCATAGAATCTGTACTTGCCCTCCTCTCATCTTAAAATGTGTCTCTGTCATCTTGCCACAGATGCTTCTGATCTGTTCACTCGGGGCCTTCCAAACGTTTCTGAGAGCACACCTAAAAGTCTGGGGGATGAGTGGCTCTCAGAGGCTGCCAAAGGGAAGATATTTTCCCAAACCCAGTGTTTTAAAAAAATTCTTGTGAATTTTCTTCTACATATCTACATGTGATTTCTTATGACCAAAAAATGGTTTTTTTCCTGCTATTTTTGAGTAAAACATATCTGTCAACATCTATGTCATGTTTAGTTTGAGATCAGTGTACTGCTGATAGGTCAGAGCTCACCTTGGACACAGTATGGCTACTGTTGAAGGTACTGTGTCTTGCTGAATATTCTGTGAAAATGTTTCCAGAGGAGGTGCCCTAGTAAGCCCTTAACACCTTGGCCTCAATCTTCTTTCATTTTCCTAAGGTTATTTTTGTATTTGTCAAAATATTACGTATGTATCACTAAAAATATTAACTACTAAAAAACTTCCTAGCCTCCCCTCTTTTTTTTGCCATGGGTTTTTTTTTCCTGAACAGCCCTGTTGATTCTACTAAATAAAAACCTCTTGGAATTATTTCTTTTTATATGGGGAAGCTCCACACTCTGGACAGTCCTGAATTATGTTTTATTCCAGTGTAAATTATTATCATTATTTCACTCCAAAGTATCTTGATTTGGACATAAAATTACACGGTCACTGTACCTACCTAGAGGCTGCCTAGCAGTTACCTCCGTGTGTTTAAATTTATGGTTATGTCCTTGTTTCTTCATATTGTGTCTAATTTAAACGTTTCCTACTGACTTCCTGCTCTTATGATTAAATGTTGTGCTCACATATACCCCATCTCTTCTCCTCGCTTCCTCTGAATAAATACATTCCTCTTTAGTTCCTCTGTTTATTACCTTTGTAACTCTATTTATTGTTCCATTAATTATAGATAATTTCTCTTGAGTTCCTAGTTTTTATGATAAAGGTATTATTAGCCCTCCACACTTTTCTGTACCTGTCTTCTCTTTTTCTTTTACCCTTTACATCACCACAGTTGGTAGCATTTACATTCTGTCCTATACCCAAAAATTAATCCTGTGCCTAATCTATAGGATGGCTCTGAACGTTGAAGATCAGTCTGAGCTGTCAGTCCAGAGCCCAATGCAGGGCTCAAACTCAGAGCAGTGAGATCATGACCTGATCCCAAGTTGAATGCTTAACGGACTGAACCACCCAGGTGCTGCTCACAATAAATTGGTTAAGTAGGAGTCTCTTTGTCAGTTACTTTGGTCATTATTTACAAAGCCCTTTGAATTGGAAGATTCATATCCCTCGTCAACTGTGGGAAATCAGTTTTGTTCTTTTCACTGAAAAGTTTTTGCCCTCACTGTCTTGCACATCTTTCTAGAATTCTTATTAATCACATATTGAATCTACCATGCCACTTACATCTCTTATATTTTATCATGTTGTCTCTTTGTGTTTTAATTTATTTTAATCCCAGAAATACTCAATGAGCACCTTACTTCTGAGCGAGGGGCACAGAAAATAGACAAGTAAGCAAATAAGTAATTTGATTTAGAAAGAGGTAACTATATAAAGAAAATAAAGCACAATATTTGGGGTCACTTGTATTTTTGTTTTACCAACTGTGAGATTTCCTATGCCATATCCATTTTTCTATGGGATGTTTAACTTTGACAATTATAGTCTCATTCTCCAAAGTTCCTTGTTTTTTTTTTTTTGAAAGGTACCTATTTTTGTTTTATAAATGTAATGCTTTCTTACCTGTCACGGTATCTCATGATGTCATATCTCTAACAATAACAATTAAGATATTGTGAAACCTCTTTTAAATTCCTAAATTATTCCTACTTATTCTACTTTTCTCCCTTCCTACTTTTCTTATTGTGGTATTTTTCTTTCATATTTCTGGCTTTTCTCAAATGTCTTGGCTTTCCATTTATATTGAAGAATGAGGCTGCAGATGGTTGGTGAGTTCGAGCCCCACATCAGGCTCTGTGCTGACAGCTCAAAGGCGAGCCTGCTTCAGATTCTGTGTCTCCTTCTCTGTCCCTTCCCCACCAGCACTCTGTCTCTCTCTCTCTCTCAAAAATGAAGAAACATTAAAAAATTAAAAAAAAAAAGAATGAAGCTGCAGAGAGGTTATCTGGGAGCCCTGTGTATGTAGTCAGGGATTATCAACTGGCAGGCCGTAGTATAAAGGCAACATGAGCGCTAGGATGCTCAAGTATTTTATCTGGGATGCTGGGACTTACGTCATGAACCTTGTCTTTTCAAATGATGTGTTCAATTTATTTCAAGAATATCCCTCTAGTTTTATTAAGACTGAGTTATAATCGTGTGGCTTTGAATCATCCTGTATACACAGGTGAAGAAGGGACGTCAGAGGTGGTTCCGTTCCAAATTAACCCCATTTTCTACCTCTCTTTTCACCCCTGCCCTCAATTGTAATGACTGCCTTTGCACATCAGGCCCCATAAGGATTCTGCTAGGCAGGTGGGCCGTCTTTTTGCTGTGGAACCACAGGTTCTTCCACTCTGTTCCAAAGTTTCTAGCTCCTAGAACATTTGAAAAAACTTACATCTTTTTATGGCCTCACACTTCTGTTATTTTTTTCCCTGACCATAGTATATTGGGGTTTTAGAAGTGATAAGATAAAAAATATATGTCCAGCTTATCATCAAATTCTTATAAATATTTTTTAGAAGGTGTTATTACAAGGGTGGGTTTTATGAGTAAAGTTACATGAGGGAGCAGTCCAGGGAGAGGAACTTTTGATGAAAAAAAAAGCATAGAAAGTCAGATCTGAAGAAAGATTGTTCCTGGGAAGGAAAATCTGGTTTTGAGGGGCTTTATGGTTCTCAAGGAGCCATTTGTTATGGACTGAATTGTGCTCCTCTAAATTTGTATGTTGAAGCTTTAACTCCCAATGTAACTATATCAGGAGATAAGAGATAAGGTCTTTAGGGGATAATTAAGGTTAAGTAAGGCCATAAGGGGGGGTGTCAGAATCTGAATAGGACTGTACAAGAAGAAGAAGAAGAAGAAGAAGAAGAAGAAGAAGAAGAAGAAGAAGAAGAAGAAGAGAAGGAGGAGGAAGAGGAGGAAAAGGAGGAAGAGGAGGAGGAGGAAGAAGAGGAGAAGAAGAGGAGGAAGGACTCCTTCACCACCACGTAATGGCACAGTGAGAAGGTAACTATCTGCAAGCCAAGAAAAGAACCCTCAACAGGGATGCAATCAGCTAACACCTTGATCTTAGACTTCCCATCCTTCAGAACCACAAGAAAATACATTTTGTTGTTTAAGCCACCCAGGTTATGAAATTTTGTTATGGCAGCCTGAATTGATGGATATACCAGTGATAAGCACAGAGTTCTAGGAAGAAAGCACAAAAGAGAAGTTGTTGACATATTGATTGAGGTTCAAGGTACTCTTAATGAAAGAGCCAGGAGACCTCGCTCCACTATTAACCTGCATGACATGGGCAAATTCATTTAACCCACTGGGCCACAAAGTTCTAATCTAGAGAGTGAAGTTAATAATTCCTATCCTGTGAGTCTTGGTGTGAGTATTAGATCTGCTATGTTTTATCATAGTTATTTATTATACCCAACTACTTATTCACAGTTGGTTTCCATGACTGATCTGTAACAGACTTGATAGTTGAGTTTGTGACCTAGAAAGCATGGACAAGTATTAATGAATAAGGCCAGCATGGTGCTTGGCACTCAGTAGGTGCTCACTAAATTCAAAAGTAAAGTCTGGTATTACTGGGTAGTTATGAAAGTGTGTGGCTTTATCATGGTGATTCACCACTAAGGAGGCTCATGGAATTCATGGAAGCAATCATTCCTTGGAAGGACTGAAGTTGCTGCTGCTTGCCCTTGGCTAATCCAAGACGACACCTCTGGCATCACCACTGCTAAGTGTCTTAATTCAACTTTCTACATTGCTGGGAACCCCTATCTCAACTATATTTAGCATTTCTATAGTTAGTACTTTTAATCAAAGTGATCTAGTTAACACTTAAGTCTTTCTTTCTAGACTGAGATCTTCTCAAGGGTGAGGACTCTATTTAAATTATTTTTATTCCCACTGTGTAGCCCCATTGCCCATTACACAGTAGGCACTCTGTATATATTTGATTCACTGGAAATTCTTATCTGGGAGACATCAGAACTTCTGCTTTCAGCAGCTTGTCCTTTAGAACTGTTTGAGATCCTTCCGTGCTTGTCCATCTTTCTGTATAGGTCTAGGACAATAAGTCTCATTTCCAGTTGCATCGACCTAAATGAGATCAAACTGTGTGACTCTAGGGCCATGTTACTGCCATTTTCAGCTTTATATTTGGTGTGAATTATGGCACAGTCGGGGATTTGGTTGAGACTGTTGAAGAAGCTATATGTATGATGCATGGCAGCTTCCGCTCCCATTACCACAGTCAACCATGAACACAACTGCTATGCAACTGACCTTTAATCTGAATCTGGAGATGAAAGCTTGGTTGACACTGTGCTTCATCAGCCATTCTCCCAAAGACCATCCTGGCCTATTGATACCATTTCCTAATTTGAATATAACACATAATCTGAATATAATGACATAATCTGTCATTGTTCTCGCAAGGAAGTAAGAATGGAAGCAATATTCAATTCTCTACTTCTTTTTTTTTTACATTGAAATGTTATTTTATTTTATTTTTTAATGTTTTACAGAAAATGGTTGGGTTTTTTCTTTAGTGGTTTATTGTCAAATTGGTTTCCATATAACACCCAGTGCTCATTCCCATAGGTGCCCCCTTCCATGTCAATTCTCTATTTCTAAGAGCAATATTGGAATTTTTTTAGTGTTAAGTGATGTTAGATCACTTATTTCTTAAATTTTTTAAATGTTTTTTATTTATTTTTGAGAGACAGCAAGAGACAGTTCAAGCAGGGGAGGGAGGGTCAGAGAGAGGAAGATTCAGAATCTGAAGCAGGCTCCAGGCTCTGAGCTACCTGTCAGCACAGAGCCGGATGTGGGGCTCGAAACCACAACTGTGAGATCATGACCTGAGCTAAAGCTGGATGCTCAACCGACTGAGCCACCCAGGTGCCCCTAGATCAATTATTTCTTAGATTATCAGAGCATGGCACTTTATAGTCTGCAAGCTGGTTTAGAATTGACTAGTTTGTCTCTGGTGTTTATGATTTCAGAACATTACATAACTGTAATAAACAAACTCATTCATTTCTCTTCCTCTGTTCATCAAACATTTATAAGAACCTTTTCTGTCAGGTAAAGTCTGAGCTTCTGACCTTCTGAAGCTCACCTTTTAGTTAGGTAAGTTCTCAAGCTATTAAGCTGAAAAAAACAATAGAACAATTATGTGGCTACTTCTAACATTAGGTCTCATATTGTTTTCTGGATACTAACACTTTCTATTGTATAGATGCATATTTGAATAAGTATATATCTGCACATATATGTATGTATTTATTGCTAATACTAATGTCTTTTAAAAGTACATGGTATTTTTTGATTGATAAAGTACTTAAGGATTTTTAAAAACTAACCCAATTTCAGTAACTCTGAGAGATATTCAGGATGCATTTCCACATGACTAAATGGGTTTCAGACCAGATAGTAAATTGCCCAAGGGTATAGCACTATTAGGAGGCAGAACTGTGCTAGGTTGATTATTAAGGTGATCTTTTTACTTGAGGCCTTTGCCCTCAAGCAGTTGATGGTTTAGAGGTTATTTAAGACACACACACATACATTCTAATCAGCTAAACACTGCTTGGCAGTATGTAATTACATGCCCATTGTCAAATAAATGCAATGTTTTCAGAGTCAAGGCAGAATGGCACCGGCTGGAATAACTGAAGAGCTTCATGGAGAAATGATAGATCTTGAAGAAAATATATGCTCAGGGGTAAGGAAATAAAAGTGGTTAACTCAGTTGAGAAGAGAAAGTATAGTCTTGAATACAGGCTGAGAACTACAGACCTTTATTCTATCATTAGCAGTAACACAGTAAGGGTATTTGAACAGATAAGTCACGGTAAACAGCTTCTCTGTGACAATTTGTAGAAAGGATGAGAGTAAGAAGATCCTGGAGATTTTGAGTTTAGTTGTATTGGAGAGTAGTGACATTACTGTGCTGTCTAGTTCTTAACATTTTCTATCATCCTTTGATCCACAATTGGGCCCATTTGGGGCCTGCTCTGTCTGATGAGCCCTGCCCGGCTCTGGTGAAAGGCTGCGTTTGGGGTCTCCACCTTTTGAGTGGATTCATTCCTGGTCAGTGAACCAGAGTGAGCCTGTCTCAGCCTGAAATATGACTCTACCATGGACTTTGTCTATAAATACAAGACAGCTCAAGTCTCAGTGTCTTGATGAGCCACTCTAAGAATCCAGGCTAATTTACTAGCTGATAGATTCTTAATCTATCACTACTGACAAATATGACAAGTACACAAGCTTGAACATATTTTTGGTAGGTCTTTATTAAAATGAATCCTAGCAGGATCTCTTTAAAATTTAATATAGCAGAATTTCCCCACTATTACTCCAGTCAGCTTAATTTTCTTTTTTCTTCTTAAAGATAACAATCCAATATTCGCAAACACTGGGGGCATTTGTGTTGTACTTATTTGCTAAAGAACAATATGAGTATATATTTAAGTAATCCCTGTCAGTTCTTCCTGTAAGCTTAGTTGGCTGAGATCATTTGTACCATATGGGGATGTGGCAAGGAGAGGGGCCCTCAAGTAAACAATTACAGTATTACATTCCTGGGTGATGACGGTTGAACTTAACTCATGTAAGGCCTGTCTAGGGGCCTCTAGGAAAAGGAATAATGTTAATTTACATGACGAAGGGTAGTGGTTAATAGAAGACCATTGACAGGTGTGTCCTGAGCAACAGTGTTATCAGATTGGATTTTAGGAATGATTCTGGATTGAATGGATGAGGAAGTAGAGAAGAGTAATAGGGAAGGGGTTCTGGAAACAGGAGACCAGTTAGGCGTTGTGTTAGTCAGCGTTCTTCAGAGAAACAGAACAGAGAGGATGTGTATGTGCAGGTGTGTGTGTGTGTGTGTGTGTGTGTGTGTGTGTGTGTGTGCGCACGCGCGTGTGCATGTAGGTAAGACCGGCAAGCTGGAACTCAAGGAAGAGTTGATGTTGCAGCTTGAGTCCAAAGGCAGTCTGGAGGCAGAATTCCTTCTCCTCTGTAGGACTTCAGTCTTTAATCTCTTAAGGCCTTCAACTGACAACCCCCCCGGCCCCCCCCCATTACGGAGATTAGTCTGCTCAGTCAGAGAATACTGATGTAAATGTTAAACCTCATCTAAAAAATAGCTTCCCAGCACCACCCAGACTGGTGTTCATGCAAACAAAGGGGTAACATAATCTAGCCACATTGACACAAAAATTAACCATCATAACAGAGAGTGAAATTTTATCCTCTAGGTGAGAGAAGGATCATGCCAGAATTTAACTGGATGTACTTGTTGAGCAATTGGATGAAAGTTGTGAGAGAGCAGTCTGAGCATCTGGGAAATGGATCCCATCCTGCCAATTTATCCATAGAGATGATCCCTTCCACCTTCCTCCTTAGTTCCCTTATTCTATCCATTTATTGAGCAACAATGTGCCTGGCATCCTGCTAGGAACTAGAGACACAGGTTGATAGAACACATTGCTTACCTTAAAGGGTCTTGCAGTCTGTTCATAGCTCTGCATTGCAGCTTTGCAAACCAGACTAACAGGCACTTCATACATTTAGCCATTCTTCATGCCACTCAGACCTTTACTGGAAATGAGGGCAAGTATGCATGGTCAAAACAAAACAAAACAAAACAAAACAAAACAAAACAAAACCAAGCAAACCAAAAGCAACTTGACCTTGTTTACATTACTTCCAGTACCTTTCTGTATTTATGGACAATGGAGCTGCTTTGCTCTGCTATTAGCAAGTTGGTCTCAGACTCATTAGTCCTGCAGAGAAGACTAGTGTGGCATCTGACCCACCTATGCATCCTTACTCCAGATGAACAAACAGGCTTGCTCACTAAAACAAAGGTCATGATGTAGGGCTCTATACATTTCCTGTAAAAATGGCATCTCCACAAATTCTTTTGTCCTGGTTCTGAAGAGGCTTATCGAAGTTGCGATTTGAATGACAAGAATAGGAGTTAGGAGGAAAAAAAAATCTTCTTTGGGGAAAGATATACTTTAAAACGTTTAGTATAATGTTATATGGGATCCCACATCTGGTTTTTCCACATTTATCATGCCAATAAAACATGCACCTGTTAGTTTTTCATCACAAGCCATATTTCTCATCTGTCTTGTTTGACCTTGTCACAAGGCATTTCCCTTTTAGCACTCAGTTGGAATTTTGTAGTGAGTAGAAGCTGGAGGTGATTGTAAAGGAAGGCAATTTCTTTTGACATCTTGTGTATGACCCATTTATCTCCTTATGGAATATAGGGAAAAGTCTTAGACGAAAGCGCTGGATAAATATGTAAGACTCTAGTTTCCTCTTAGGTCTATCTTAGTGATCTTGGCCAAAATATATGGTGTAATTGTGTGGATGTTTGGATCTGGACATTTGGCATGCTTTGTGGGAGGGACAGGGACAGAGTAAGAAGCAAACTGTTTTCTAGCTTCCTAAGTACTGGACTCTTTTTATTCTTCCTTTTCCTTTTTTTCATTCTTACCTTTCATTTTTATTATGGGAAATTTCAAATATTTAGGGAAATAGAAGAGTATAAAGTACCTCATGCACTCATCATCTAACTTCAATAGCCATCAATAAACGGATAAACTTATTTAATCTCTACCCTTATTCATCCCCCACTTCCCTTTGGAGTATTTTGAAAAAAAATCCTAAATATGTCATTTCATCTGAAAATACGTATGTGTATATATCTATATGTCCCCAAAAGATAAGTAGTTTTTTATAACAAAACATCATTATACCTAAAACATGATGCCTTAATATCATTAAATATCTAGTCAATACTCAAGTGTCCTTGATGACATCATGTGTTCAAGTAAGAATCCAAACAATGTGCAGATACTGTATACAGTTGATATTTCTTAAGTATCTTTAAATCTAACCCCTAACTTTTAATCACCTTTTAGTTTATATGTTGAAGGAACTGGGTCATTTGTGACATAGAGCTACTCATACTCTTGATTCACTGATTGAATCCTATGATAGTGCAGAATGTATTTCTCTGTCTCCCTACCAACCTCCAAATTGGTAAACTAAGATCTGGAGGTTTGATCAGATTTGGGTTAGAGTTTTTAGCAGGAAGACTTCATAGGCGGTATGGGGAATGTTCTATTGGCATCACATCAGGAGGCATAAACTGTCTCTCTGCCCCTGTTTGGGTGGTGTTAAGATTGTTGGTGGGTTTAGGTTTTGTCAGGTTGGTCTGTTATCATCAAATTTCCCACTTAGCAAATGGCCAGTGACCACTGCCTAGCCCTAGTTACATTTCAGTAGATATGGTGAGGTGATTATATACTATGTCTATCATTCCTTCTTCGGTCATTGGGAGACTCTGGTTGATTCCAAAGTCTTTTTGGTGTGACCAGATTTTTTAAATCAAAAATTAAAGAGTTAAATGTTTGTAAAGGATGGAAGCATATTCAACCCTATCACACTGAGAAGGAAATTCAAAAGCACTGAGAGTCTCTTATAGCAGTAGTTTGATTTACAAGGACTTTAGGGAAAATTCTAATAGTTGAGTGTTTAACTCCACAAATAAAACAAAGGGTAAAAAATGGGAAATGAGATACTCACTGATAAGGGGAAAATTTGAAAAATAATTCTAAGGCAAAATGCCAAGGAAAGTAGCTACTGAATTAAAAAATGAGCAACTCAAAATGTCTAAGTGGTAATTTAATTTCAAGGTGTTCAGCCAAATTAGAAAGATGGATATAAAACTATTTTTACTGCTTTTCTATGTCTGGATAACTCTAAAACTGAGACGTTTCATTTTGGTTTAAAAAAATTAAAGGCTGAAACGCATGTAGTTAGATTGTGGAATGTATGATATATTTGCCTTACTTTTTGCCTTTCTAGGTGATTTTAATAATTGTGGCTTATAGACATTTAATACATCAGAGTGGCTTCCCAAGGTTTATTTTCCTGACTTCCTAAATTTTCCTTTGAATATGGCAGCTGTTTACAAGATCTATGTGTGCCCACTTTCGCTGAAATTGAACCAAACCTTATCTAAATGTTTCTCTTCTCACCTGCAATTTATCAGATGTCAGACGCCACTTTAAGCTGCTCTGTGAGGCACTGGTGGTCCCATCCGAAGTATTAAGAAACTTGACTTGTTTGCTATAACGTTGTAGAACTTGGGAGGTGGAGAGAGGGAAAGGCAGAAAAGCTATTCAGTACCTTTAAAGTTCCATGCATGTTGCATATCCATTCAATCTCCTCATATCTGGGTGGTTAAGGGTATATGTATGTATATATGTATTTTAGAAATACTACAAGATTCCCACTCTTGGTGGATATGTTCACTGACACTAAGTGTTGAAGTCATTATAGAACCATATTTGGTAAATATTGTTATAGTCATGTTGGAGATGAGGAAACTGAAACTCAGAGCATAATGGGTGCAAGTTCCAAACGCTAACAAGGATCAGAGCTGGAATTTAAACCCACACATCTGTCCAACTCAATGGCTGGCTTTCCCCCCCTCTGTCTTTTGCCCACTAACCTAATGTCCAAAAAAGGGGTGAAAGACAAACTAGATCAGTTTTCAGAAAATGTGCTCTATCAATCATTTAGTATAGATTTTATACTTACTGGATGTCACCATAAGCTTTTTCTCTTTGTGAAGAATACACTGTCTAGGAGACAGCATCTGCCAAGAAGGTGCACACTGCCCAAACTGTGTCCTCATTGGAAATATAGAATGTAGAATTATATAAAATTGGGGTAACTTGGTATGGTGTTAGGTGAAGTGGAATTTTGTAAGCTCTGGCTTAAGCAAAAAGTCAATATATTAAGAGCCAGGAATCACCAAGGAGCAATGTGCTTGGAAACTCAATACAGTAATAAGTAACTCAGTATTGTGTCTGTGAAAGATCCCTTACTGTCCACCAAAAAAATGTTAATGCACTGCTCCTTGGTGTTAGTCCTACATTTTAAAATATCACGTAAAATATATCAATGAGAGGATTTTTTTCTTCCTTGAGGTTTGCACATAGTCGTGATATTACCAAAGCAAAAATTTTAGATGCTTTTGTTACAAATTGAAATTAAATTGAGTACATTCAGAACAGGCATTTTTGTGTGAGGCTTATAATCACATACCTATAGTTTAAAATGGAAAGAATAAACAAGAGTGAAATCTTTCAATTTGTGACAATGTGGATGGATGTAGAGGGTATTGTGCTAAGTGAAGTAAGACAGAGAAAGATACACTGCATCATCTTATTTATATGTGAAATCTAAAACAAATAAGTTGAAAGACACAGAGAATAGGTTGGTGGTTGGCAGAAGAGGAGATTGGGGAGTGGATAAAATAGGTGTAGGGAACAAAAAGGTGCAAACTTCCAGTTATAAAATAAAGTCATAGGGGTGTAATGTACGATATGGAGATTATAGTTAATAAGACTGTACTGCCTATCTGAAAGTTGGTAAGAGAATGAATCTTAAAAATTCTCATCACAAGTAAAAAAAAAAAACCTCTGTGACTATGCATGGTGATGAATGTTAACTAGATGCATTGTGGTGATCATTTTGCAATATATACAAATATTGAATAATTATGTTGTTCACCTAAAACAAACTTAATGTTATATATCAATGATTCCTCAATAAAAAAATAAACAGGGGCGCCTGGGTGGCTCAGTCGGTTAAGCATCCGACTTTGGCTCATGGCATGACTTCACAGTTCATGGGTTTGAGCCCCACGTTGGGCTCTGTGCTGACAGTTCAGAGCCTTGAGCCTTCTTCAGATTCTGTCTCTCTCTCTCTCTCTCTCTCTCTCTCTGCCCCTCTCCTCGCTCACTCTCTATCTCTCTCTCTCAAATTAGAAAGACATAACATTTTTTAAATAAAAAAGTAAACAAAATAGACTTGTTCTCCCTATACAGAATACTTTATTATTAAGTCAGCACATAAGCGATGATTATGAACATAGCCAATAATAATAGACGCTCTGCATTTCATAGTTCTGTACAGCCAGGCACTAGCCTGCCTTTATCAAGACTATTGATGGCACCATGTGTTTATGGAGTGCCTACTTTAATGCTAGGCTCCTGCTAGGCTGTGGGCAAACAATGAGGCATAAGACAATTGCTTCCTTGCCTTGGGCCACATATTACAGGTGAAGACAGCCATATGAACAACCAATTATTGTGTTGTATAATAAGTGTTTTGACACTTTCAGAAGTGTATAACAGTCATTAAATGTAGCCTGGGGGAGGGGTGAAAAGGGCCTTCTGAGAAAACTTGTAGGAGAGAGTGACACAGCTGAGAGAAGGAAATTTGGAGTTGGTCAGACAAGAGAGTGGGACAGAAGGGGTAGGTGGGGGAGACATGCATGTGCCAAACAAAGTGAGTATCATCTGGGGAGGTCCTAGAGGCTCGTGAGAGCATGGGACCATCAGGGAGGAGGGAAGGAGGGGGATGGGAAATACAAAGGGCTGGCCCTGGAACGAGAAGTGAAGAGATGAGGCTGGAGAAATCAAGAGCCTCATACATCATGTTCGGATATGTAGACTAACTCTGAGAACAGCTAAAGGGGAAGGTGAGGCAGTCCAGTTTGACTTTTAGAAGGGCTGTTGGTATGAGAATGGATAAGGGGAGGTAGAACCACTTGGGAGTCTTTGTGGCAGTCCAGGTCAGAGATGACGGTGGCCTCAGGTGGAGAACGCACAATGATGAAGATAATGGTCAGAAATGGATGGGTTTGGTAGTTGGCAGGACATAGTGATTGGC
>NC_043707.1:73896760-73898788 GCF_006229205.1 Suricata suricatta
CCCCCTCTGCGTCTCTCTTCTTTACCAGGGAAGACCAAGGATTTCAAGGCTTTGATTGGGACAGACATGGCGCTGCACTCAGGTGACTGTGACTCACTTCCTAGGACAGGGGAGGCTGTGGGAGTTCCCTGAAGAGAGTGACTGTTGGGTTTATTTATTTTTTAAAAATAGCTTTATTAAGATTTCATTTGCATGACATACAATTTACACATTTAATTAATTAATTTTTATTAGGGTTTTTATGTTAATTCCTGTATAGTTAACATATAGTGTTATATTAGTTTTGGGCATACAATACAGTGATTCAACAGTTCCATTCGTTACTCAGTGCTCGTCATAAGTGAGCTCTCAATCCCTTGCACTTATCTAGATCCAGCTTCCCACACACCTCCCCTCTGCTAACCACCAATTTGTTCTCTATAGTTAAGAGTCTGTTTCTTAGTTTGTCACTCTCTCTCTGTCTCTCCCATTGTTCTCCTTTGCTTATTTTGTTTTTTAAATTCCACATATGAGTGAAACCATATAGTATTTGTCTCTCTCCGATTTATTTTGCATAGCATTATACTCTCTAGCTCCATCCATGATGTTGCAAATGGCAAGATTTCTTTTTTTTTTATGGCTGAGTAATATCCATTGTGTATATGTATGCCACATCTTCTTTATCCATTCATCTACTGATGGACACTAGGGCTGCTTTCATAACTTGGTTATTGTAAATAATACTGCAATAAATATAGGGGTGCACGTATCCCTTTGAATTAGTATTTTTGCACTCTTCGGGTGAATATCTAGTAGTGTTATTGCTAGACTGTAGGATAGATCGATCTTTAATTTTTTGAGGAACCATTGTACTGTAATCCACAGTGGCTGCACCAGTTTGCATTCCTACCAACAGTGCACGAGGGATCCCCCCTTCTCCACATCCTCACCAATATCTGTTTTAAATTCACATAAAGTATACAATTCAATGGTTTGTATTATAGTCACAAAAATGTGCAACAATTACTACAGTCACTTTTAGAACATTTTCATTACCTTGAGAAGAAATCCCTTATTCTTCAACTATCACCTCTTTATTCCCACTTGCCTCTAGCTTTACACTAACACTAATTTATTTTCTGTCTCTCTAAATTACCTTGTTCTGGAATTCATATGGATGGAATCAGATGTCATGAGATGTTTTGTGACCAGGCTCTCACTGCGCATAATGTTTTCAATGTCATCCATGCTGTGGCATGTATCAGTACTTCATTTCTTTTTTTATGGTCAAATAATATTCCATTGTCTGGACATGTCACA
The DNA here is from genome assembly GCF_006229205.1 of Suricata suricatta. Taxonomy (NCBI): domain Eukaryota; kingdom Metazoa; phylum Chordata; class Mammalia; order Carnivora; family Herpestidae; genus Suricata; species Suricata suricatta. Next base: position 73,898,060 of record NC_043707.1, read on the forward strand.
TGTTGTTTATCCATTTGTTTGCTGATGGACATTTGGATTGCTTCCACTTTTGGCTAACATGAATAGTGCTGCTGTAAACATCTGGGTATACAGTTATTGCTTTTTATTCATCTAGGTTTAGCTCAAGGAAGAATGAACTCTTCAGCTATTGATACCCACTCAGAGAGCATCCTAGTCAGTGGCTCCTATGCACCATTGTGGTGTTGGAGCATTTCTTCTTGTTTCTCTATTCTTTGATGTATGTGTCCTTTTTTTTTTTTTTTTTTTTTTTCCTCCCTTCCTGTTTCCATTAATACTCTAAAAGTCAGAGGAAGCCTTAATTGCTTTCAATAACTGAGTTTAGGCTGTCCAGGTGTCTGCCACTCCAGCCTGCTCTAATCCACACTGCCACTCTTTAAGGGTGGCTAAGCAGCTGATAAACCCATATGGAGGTGAGACTGAGGCTTTAGACACAAAAATTCTTTTGCCTTTTCACGCAGGGGCATTGGTTGAAAGGAATCTCTTATTGTAAGAGGAGAGATTTCTTTAAAATTTGAGTTTGGAAGCTTCTAAGGTCTCTAGACTGCATCCAGAAACTCCCTTATCCTGTATCTCCCAGACCCTCTATTCCCTGATCTTTTTTAAGTCTGAGAGTTAAGCCATGAGGCTTTGGCCTGAGTGTCTAAGTAAATTTCATTTTAAAAAAGTATATACTCAAAAGTAATAGATCATGAATCTGGGTATGCAACC
>NC_043707.1:73898888-73900899 GCF_006229205.1 Suricata suricatta
GGTTGCATACCCAGATTCATGATCTATTACTTTTGAGTATATACTTTTTTAAAATGAAATTTACTTAGACACTCAGGCCAAAGCCTCATGGCTTAACTCTCAGACTTAAAAAAGATCAGGGAATAGAGGGTCTGGGAGATACAGGATAAGGGAGTTTCTGGATGCAGTCTAGAGACCTTAGAAGCTTCCAAACTCTAATTTTAAAGAAATCTCTCCTCTTACAATAAGAGATTCCTTTCAACCAATGCCCCTGCGTGAAAAGGCAAAAGAATTTTTGTGTCTAAAGCCTCAGTCTCACCTCCATATGGGTTTATCAGCTGCTTAGCCACCCTTAAAGAGTGGCAGTGTGGATTAGAGCAGGCTGGAGTGGCAGACACCTGGACAGCCTAAACTCAGTTCTTGAAAGCAATTAAGGCTTCCTCTGACTTTTAGGGTATTAATGGAAACAGGAAGGGAGGCAAAAAAAAAAGGACACATACATCAAAGAATAGAGAAACAAGAAGAAATGCTTCAACACCACAATGGTGCATAAGAGCCACTGACTAGGATGCTCTCTGAGTGGGTATCAATGGCTGAAGAGTTCATTCTTCCTTGAGCTAAACCTAGATGAATAAAACGCAATAACTATATACCCAGATGTTTACAGCAGCACTATTCATGTTAGCCAAAAGTGGAAGCAATCCAAATGTCCATCAGCAAACAAATGGATAAACAACATGTGACATGTCCAAACAATGGAATATTATTTGACCATAAAAAAAGAAATGAAGTACTGATACATGCTACAGCATGGATGACATTGAAAACATTATGCACAGTGAGAGCCTGGTCACAAAACATCTCATGACATCTAATTCCATCCATATGAATTCCAGAACAAGGTAATTTAGAGAGACAGAAAATAAATTAGTCTTAGTGTAAAGCTAGAGGCAAGTGGGAATAAAGAGGTGATAGTTGAAGAATAAGGGGTTTCTTCTCAAGGTAATGAAAATGTTCTAAAAGTGACTGTAGTAATTGTTGCACATTTTTGTGACTATAATACAAACCATTGAATTGTATACTATTGTGTGAATTTAAAACAGATATTGGTGAGGATGTGGAGAAGGGGGGATCCCTCGTGCACTGTTGGTAGGAATGCAAACTGGTGCAGCCACTGTGGATTACAGTACAATGGTTCCTAAAAAAATGGTTCTATCCTACAGTCTAGCAATAACACTACTAGATATTCACCCGAAGAGTGCAAAAATACTAATTCAAAGGGATACGTGCACCCCTATATTTATTGCAGTATTATTTACAATAACCAAGTTATGAAAGCAGCCCTAATGTCCATCAGTGTATGAATGGATAAAGAAGATGTGGCATGCATATACACAATGGATATTACTCAGCCATAAAAAAATAAAGAAATCTTGCCATTTGCAACATCATGGATGGAGCTAGAGAGTATAATGCTAAGCAAAATAAATCGGAGAGAGACAAATACTATATGGTTTCACTCATATGTGGAATTTAAAAAACAAAATAAGCAAAGGAGAACAATGGGAGAGACAGAGAGAGAGTGACAAACTAAGAAACAGACTCTTAACTATAGAGAACAAATTGGTGGTTAGCAGAGGGGAGGTGTGTGGGAAGCTGGATCTAGATAAGTGCAAGGGATTGAGAGCTCACTTATGATGAGCACTGAGTAACGAATGGAACTGTTGAATCACTGTATTGTATGCCCAAAACTAATATAACACTATATGTTAACTATACTGGAATTAACATAAAAACCCTAATAAAAATTAATTAATTAAACGTGTAAATTGTATGGCATGCAAATGAAATCTTAATAAAGCTATTTTTAAAAAATAAATAAACCCAACAGTCACTCTCTTCAGGGAACTCCCACAGCCTCCCCTGTCCTAGGAAGTGAGTCACAGTCACCTGAGTGCAGCGCCATGTCTGTCCCAATCAAAGCCTTGAAATCCTTGGTCTTCCCTGGTAAAGAAGAGAGACGCAGAGGGGG
>NC_043707.1:73900999-73962467 GCF_006229205.1 Suricata suricatta
ACCACTGGGCTAACATCAAGGTGTTAGTGAGGCGGCTGTATTCCTTCTGAAGGTTGTAGGGGAGAACCTGTTCCTTGCTTCTTCCAGCTTCTGGTGACTGCCAGCACTTCTTATGACAGCATCCCTCTAGTCTGAGGCCAGCTTCTTCAGGCCTCTCTGTCTTTGTCTTTTCTATCACCCACTCTTCCCTGTATGGCTAATGTCTCTCTGCATTACTCCTACAAGAATACATATGATGGGTGCCCTCTCCCCATCTCAGATAATCTGGAATAGTCTCCCTATGTCAAGATCCTTCCTTTAATCATATCTGCAAAGATACTTTCTCCAAATGAGATACCATTTACAGATTCCCAGGATCAGGACCTGATATCTTTTGGGCCATTATCTGCTCATTACCACGAATGGCAAATCTTTGTGGATGGTGAGAGCAGGCAGACATCATTACTTTCACTTCACAGTTAAAGTTGAGGTTGAGGTTCAGAGAATTTAAGTGACTTACACAAGGTCATGAGCCTGTCTGATGGCAGATAAGGAAGTAGAAATAACTGTGCACTTCCCTTTAAGCTATGCTGATTCCCCAGGAGGGCCCAGAAGATAGATGGCATGCATTTCCCCCTCTTGCCTTCCTGTGCACCATTGGACGATGTGTTTCAAAAGTGTAGCACAAAAAACGACTCTTGGGGCTGACTTGATGATGGAAACATTAGCCTGTGTAGAACTTTCCTGGCACCCTTAAGAACCAGGAAGATGTCCGGTGTGGAAATTTAGGTACAGTTGTGCCGTTAATGCGTTGCGTGAGTTTGGGCAAATTTCTATGACTTTCTGCTTTTCAGATTCCTAACATTTAAGGCAAGAGGACTGGGCTAGAAGATAATATGTTAAAATTCAGATACTACTGAATGCCCACAATGCCCCCACAATGTACTAAGAATCTCTATGCTGGACTAAGAACTTGGCTTACGGTTATTTCATGCACTCCTTACAAACACCCTGATGAAAGTGGCATGATTATGATGCACCTTTTTTGGCAAGGTTTAGAAAGATTGGGAATTTGATCAAAGCCACATTGTAAGCTACTGGTGGACTCAAATGTGATCTACCTGTTTGTTCCAAAGTCTTCCGACCTGCCGCTCATTCTCAGCATAGTCCCCCATCCAAGGACTGTGATACCTGATGCTGGCCTGGCACAGGGCTCTGGGTGATATAACGGCCACATGTGTCATGTAACTCTCTTGTCTCTGCTATTTTCTAAGGAGCTAGCTGATGGTTGGCTGCCAGATGCAGGGTAGTCCTTTATTTGGGATACTGTGTGAGAGAGATGTGGTTCTGAGGGAAGCTAGGAATTTACAGAGAAAGTTCACTCATGGGAACATCACAGGAAGCAGAACTCTGTGGAACAGAGACAAATAAGGTCTACTTTTTTTTAAGTTAAACAACTTGTACTGAGTGAGTATTAGTGTCTGTTTTGGTCTATAAAACCTAGATTCTTTATCTCTGTGACTTTCAAGGCAGCTTTGTAGAACCATTGGCAGGTCAGGGAGGGGAGAAGGCATGGGGTCAAGGTAGGCTTACCTCTACATTTTGCATCTGAAGGAAGGAGGCATAATTAAAGGAAATTTATTTATCCAGGAAACATTTCATGAGAACCTGTGTTTTACATATAGTACTAAATTTCATGAGAACCTGTGTTTTATGTATAGTACTAAATGTACTAAATGCCAGGGTACAGAAATGAAACAATACTATCACTGTTCCAGGGTCTTTGTGCCTAGTGGAGGAGGCAAGCTCTAAACATATAATTTCATTAACATGGTAAACACTGCAATTGTGCTGAGAATTCGATGGGATCCTGAGGGAGTCAGCAGAGACTGATGTTTGAGTTAGAAGGAAGTAGGAAAAGACAAACCAGGTAAGGGAAATAGGATCCTGGATGGGTCATGTGTATTCAGAGAACGGTGAGATGTTCATGGTGGTTGGAATGTGAGGTGATGTGTGACAAGGTCATGGGCTGGGGTGAGACTTGCCCAAAGTCAAATAACTTCTGGGCAGTTGAAATTGAAGCATTTCAGTCTATACCCTCAAGTAGGTTTTAATGACATTTTCCTTACACTGGGTCTATTTTGTACACCTTGATTTTACTAGGCTAGAGTTGGCATCCTTCACCAGGGACACAGGATCACTTTCACATGCTGCAGAACTTCTTAGGGCATCCAACAGGTCTGCTGACCACATGGAATAGTTTTGTGATGTGTGGCAATCAGCTCAGGCTCTTGTATCTTGTTTTGTTTCTGTTTCTCGCCTACAGCAAAGTCCTAGCCCCTGCCTAGCACAGAGGCCTCAAGTTACACCAGGATCCTGACATCACCTGGTACATCTGTGTGTGCAGCATAGTTGAAAATGCCTTTTGAATAAAGTCATTGTTTTTTAATCACCAAAGAAGGATAACAGAAAACTCAGGGATTTGCGGCTGTTTCCCCTCGTATAGAAAGGGGAAGGTTGGACTGCTCCTTCTCTTGATTTCAGGATTAATCCACTGCCCTTTTTATCCAGCTTCCAGGTTTTCCTTTAGAATTCACTGACCACAAGTTGGTTTCCTGTCCCCACGGTGCCTGTGTATATCTGATGTACTTTTACTGGCTGGCTGAACAGTGTGATGGAAATGAAGGTGCAGATCCACCTGCTACTATTGGTCCCCTGGCATTCCCTTATCCCTTAAAATTGGTGGATCCTGCCAAATTCCTTTCCATTAATTATAATAATAATAATAACAAAAGCTTCTTGGGGGTCTCCTCCATGCCTTTATAATGCAGTTCTTTCTCTCCTATATTCCCCTTAGGATATATTCTACCTAATGAGATGCAGTGATACATAGTCTTCCTTGCTGTTTCTCTTCTGGCTGAATGTGATTTTTTTTTGGTACCTACAAAGGCCCCACAGTTTGAGTCTTGAGTGACAAAAAAAGATTCCTTAAAGAAGGAAAGCAAATACTGAGGCCGAAACTGTGAACTCTGAAGAACTATTATTTTCTTCCTTTAGCATGTATTGAGAGCCTGCTATGTCCTCCACTAGATTTTGAGGGCATAAAGATAAATCAGTCTCTGCCCACAAAGAAGTGAGTTGCAATCTGAAGACTCATGAGTCAGCCAACAGACACACAGAAAGGGTGGGCATCCCCAAAGGGCTGTGGGGGCACGGGGGAAGGGCCACTTATCCGGGTGGTGGATGGGAGAACACAGAGAAGCCATTTCCAGAGACACGCTTAGTTGCTTCTTAAAGAACAGAAGTGAAGTCTTGGGTGGAGAACTAGGAGGAAAGGGAGGGGGAAAATGGAGGAGGGAGAGATGGTATAAAGGACGGTGGTATAGAAGGGAATGTAATTTACAGGAACTGCTGGTCAGAAATTACATGGCATGCAAGTGCGAGTACAAAATGATGGGTTAAGGAAAGGATACAGATTTGTAACTAGTATCACTGAGGGCCTACTTCATATGCCATTATCTCACAAATGGTTGGATAAGTGTCTGTGGTAGATATTACTGCATCTAGATAAGAACACTCTAGGCTGAGGACATTAAGTCATTTTCAAAGTCCTTACAGACACCTGATAAGTGAGGGAGCTGGGATTTGATTTCACTCCTCAGGTGTTTGGTCCAGATACTTCGCAGTGGCCTCACGTGAATTTGCAGAAGCCTTTGGCAGCCATCCTTTCCCCAAAGGAAGACCCAGCAGCGAGATGGGAATTAACAACCACATGCCATAGGATGTTAAGAAAACTTTTGTAATGTGTGTGGTGATAGCTAAGAAATTGAGGGAGGAAAAGCGTGGCTCTTTAGAGGAGGATGCTGGTTGAGTTAAAAAGAGAAACCAAGAATGAAGGATATTAAGCAGTGATGAAGGAAAGGAAGAAAGTAATTAGAGTTCAGTGAGCTAAAGATACAATTTAAGGACTTTTCAGGAAGGAGCAAAGGTAGGAATGGAAGAGATTACATTGCAAAGTTTCTTGGGCTGGTGTAAGCTTTAGGGTAAATCAAAGGACTGTTACCAATAGAATTTTATATTATTTTAGAAAATCGAGTAACAGTCCATTAGTTGCAAAGCCCAGGATCAAGAAGAGAGCTAAAAGACAGAACAAGTTCTGGAAGCCTCATATATCTAAGAGTTTTGGCCATGAAACATGCTATAAGAGTCTCAGAGATCATTTCCTGTGACTTCCTAACTTTACCGTTGAAGAAACTAAGGCCAGAGAGATGTTGTTAATTTTACATGAGATTGAGCCCACTTCTAAGCAGATACTGGATTATAAGCTTCAAACACTCAATTCAGGGGTGCTTGCGTGGCTCAGTTGGTTGAGTGTCTGACTTTGGCTCAGGTCATGATCTCTTAGTCTGTGAGTTCAAGCCCTGCATCAGGTTCTGTGCTGTCAGAGCGTGCTTCTGATTGTGTGTTTCCCTCTCTCTGACCCTTCCCCACTCATGCTCTGTCTCTCTCCCTTTAAAAAATAAATAAGTATTGAAAAAACAAAATGAAAAAAACCCCACTCAATTCACTGTTCTTTGCAAGACTGTGAATTTCAGGCCAAGGCACAGGTTTCCAGTCATAGACCAGTCATAGAACATGGGGTATAGAACAGAGCCCTGAATTACAAAGAACAATGGGAAGTGTGACCCAGAAAAGCAAGTACCATAGAAGATTTGGGACATGAAGGAAGGTCAACTGATGGTAGGGATGAGGATGGAGAAATACAGAGGTGAGGGAAAAGGCTGGAATATTGGTGGGAGATGTATCAGAAAGACTCTTCAGCTTTATGGAGAGAATATCCTCACTTACATTTTGTTAAAACATTTTTATGAACAAATCAAGAGACTATAGATGCTGGCGAGGGTGTGGAGAGACAGGCACCCTCCTACACTGTTGGTGGGAATGTAAACTGGTGCAGCCACTCTGGAAAACAGTGTGGAGGTCCCTCAAAAAACTATCCATAGAACTCCCCTATGACCCAGCAATAGCCCTGCTACATTTACCCAAGGGGTACAGAAGGGTGGATGCATAGGAGCACATGTACCCCAATGTTCATAGCAGCACTGTCAACAATAGCCAAATCATGGAATCATGGAAAGAGCCTAAATGTCCATCACTTGATGAGTGGATCAAGAAGATGGAGTACTACATGGCAATGAGAAAGAATGAAATCTGGCCATTTGTAGGAAAGTGGAGGGACCTTGAGGGTGTCATGCTAAGCGAAATAAGTCAGGCAGAGAAGGACAGAAACCATGTTTGCACTCATAGGTCTAACAGGAGAACAGGAGAAACCTAATGGAGGACCAGGGGGAGGGGAAGAGGGAAAGAGAGTTGGGGAGAGAGAGGGATGCAAAACTTCAGAGACTATTGAATACTGAAAATGAACTTGAGGGTTGAAGGGGAAGGGGGAGGGGGAAAAGAGGTGGTGGTGATGGAGGAGGGCACTTGTGGGGAAGAGCACTGGGTGTTGTATGGAAACCAATTTGACAATAAACTACTTAAAGATTTTTTTTTAAATAATAAAATGTGGACCTTTTTACAGGAAGGCAGCATGGTACAGCAGGGAGGTCTGTGGGATTTGATCTGGGTCAGTCCTGATTTGAAAACCCAACTCTGACCCCCTGGTTCTGTGTCCAGCCAGGAAAACACAAACCACCAAGCTATTCTGACAGAGATAATTTACTTCAGGGAAGCTGTTAAGTGTTATTGAAAGATGGAAAAGCCTAGAAAGGAACACTGAGGAAACACCAAACTTTAAGAAGGAGCTGCAGCACCCTGGGCTGGGGGGAAAAAAAGGAAAGGCTTGGGAGTTTTCGAACCTAGAAACTTGAGGGAGGGGTCCCCGCAGAGACCCCTGAGAAGGGGCCTGCGCAGCTGCTGCTGGGGCCCTGCAAGGCGAGGACTCAGACCACAGAGGAGGGTGTATCACAGGCAGGGTTCTGATATCCATAAGGGGGTGCAATGACACTGATTTTAGGAGCAGAGGGGGAAAACACACAGATATTGGAACCAATTGCTGCTGCTGGGAAGGAGGAAGCATGGCTGGAAGGTGCTGAGGGAACAGTTAGAGGGGAGGGCGTGGGCCTTACTCCTCCTCGTCCTCCAGACTCCTTCTTGAGTCTCCTCAGGGCAGAACTTAACAAACAGCAATCAAAAATGAAAAATAAGACATGGTTTGCAGAGTCTCAGACCCAAATTTGAAAAAGTGAAGTATCGAAGGGTGTGCTTGGGATGAAAAGGCTGTAGCTTAAAAGAAACACAGCCCCTTGGTAGCTCTGTGACGCCCACTGGCGTAGCTCTCTGATCCTGGAAACTAAACCTCCCCTAATGCTCTAGTCCGGTCTGGTTCCGACCCCTTAGCACCTGTTGCGTTTATGGAATAACTCTACAGAATGGTTGTCTGGCTTCAATGTCTCCACTTCCTCACCTCCCATTTTCTCTTGAAACTTTGCCATTTGGGCTCTCACCTGTAACACTCCCGGGGAACCAGCCATTTCCCATTCCAGAAAGCCATTCTCCCTCCATTGGGATTGTAAGTTTTGCCAATGGGATGGTTTTAGAAGGACATTCCTCTAAAAACGTATTGCTCTATAAAGAAAAGCTGTGGAGGTCGGAAGGTCAAAAGTATGACCTGACCAGAAAAGCTTGTGAGAGGAAAAACTGAAAGATAAACCCACCCACTTTTTATTTCATACCACGTTTCTAGATTGGCAAAAAGTAGATATGTTGTGTAGGTAGAAAATATTCAGAATTACTGAATATTCAGAATATTATCTTGAGGAGAATGTCAACATTAACCCTGGCTTTTCAAATGCCTCATTTTGGAGGCTGATTAAAGGTTCAGGGAAATGAAGAAAAATCTGACCTTCCTTTTAGAGGGAGAGTATTGATGGTGAAACTTGTTTTTCATTTTGCTTCCTTTCTTTGACAATATCACCCTCTCCTCCTCACTCTCCAGTTTATCAATGCAATTTAGGCTGCAGAGAAATCTGAATAGCCATACTGATTTCAGAAATAACTGTTGTTAAGGGTAAATCCTGCAGTTTCGATCTCTTATCCACAAAATCACACCAGATCTAAGCATCATTGAAGCTACTTTTAATCCACAAATGACACTAATCTGGGCTCTAAGGGGGGAAACACATAGCCACCCTGGAACCAGAGCTGCATCTATTTTCTTTTAAGTAAATAGTTGGAATATAAGCTTTGAGAGGCCAGAGAAGATTTCCTTGAAAGAAGTCTTACAAAACATCGTTTCTACCAGAGCAGTCCTCACCCACCTGCACCCCCTTAAATCCTCTTTTAAACCTTCTCTTTTGCTTCTTCTTCTATGTCCTTGGCTTAATACTATAGCTCAGATATTTGTCCCAAATCTTGGAAAGCATATCCCAATTTTCATCATCTGTAGAAATTAAGGTGTTTTTGTTTTTTAAGTTCTTTTTATTTATCTTTAATTTTTGTTTTTTTATTTTTTAGAGAGAGAGAATGAGAGTGAGGGAGAGGGGCAGAGGAAGAGGGAGAGAGAGAATCTTAAGTAGACTCCATGCTCAACATGGAGTCAAACTCTGGGCTTCATACCATGACACTGGGATCATGACCTGAACCAAAATCAAGAGTTGGATGCTCAACAAGCTAAGCTACCCAGATGCCCTGGAAATGAGGAATCCCTCCCTAATACAAAACAAAAAACACAGCTCAGATACAGAGAATAGATTGGTGGTTGATAGAGGCAAGGGTTGGAGGTAGGCAAAATGGGTGAAGGTGGTCAAAAGTACAAACTTCCAGTTACAAAATTAATCAACTGGGTGCATAATGTTCAACATGATGATTAGAGTTAATAATACTGAATTATATATTTGGAAGTTGCTAAGAGAGTCAATCTTAAATGTTCTCATCACAAGAAAAAAATGTGTAACTGTGTGTGGTGATGGTGACCTGAAACTAATGCTATATGTCAATTATATCTTAATAAAAATAAATAATATTATGAAAGAAACTGGTCTTTTGGAAGCACTTGGTAAAGACTTGTTTATTCTAGTTTTAAAGCTGTATTCTAGTTTGTGTATCCACACATGAATTTTATTTATTTATTTATTTTAATTTTTATAAGTTTATTTATTTTTGAGAGACAGAGAAATACAGAGTGCAAGTGGGGAAGGGGCAGGGAGAGCGGGAGACAACAGAATCTGAAGCAGGCTCCAGGCTCTGAGATGTCAGCACAGAGCCTGATGCGGGGCTCGAACCCACGGACTGCAAGATCATGACCTGAGCAGAAGTCGGATGCTCAGCCAACTGAGCCACCCATGCGCCCCCTCCACAAATGAATTTTAGGAGTCTGTATATTGTCTTTACTCCCCAAATCTCTTCCAGAAGGCTATTGGGCTTTGCATGACAGCTTTCGATGACTGTCTGAGGACAGCCTGGCCTACTCTGCATTTCCAGGAATTCCAGTCTTTTTAAGGATAGATGTTGTTAGATTCAGGATATCACCTGGTCCATTCAAGGGATGAGGTAAGCTATCGAAGGACTCACCACACTGCAATGAACATTCAGACTCTTAAACTGGTCCATGATTAAGAAAATGAGAGCATCTGAAGATGTTCTGTTGGCCTCGTGGTTAAGACATAACGTTTAAGATGAGACAATGGAACAGAATAAGAAAATGCATTTATTTCTTGATATGGCAGTAGATAGACACATGGACTTTTAAAAATAGGGCTAAATTCTGGCTTGTGTACCATAATCAGAGCAATGCCAACCGGTTGCCATTCAGAAATATATAGCAACCAGTTTTAAGTACTCTAGATTAAGAAGCACCTTAAGTAATAAGTAGGAGTCATCTATTTCACATTTTAATAATTTTGTATCACAAACACTTCTACTGTACTGTGCAGGCAACTAATGCTTCCGAGTTTTCAACAGTTACAGGATAAACTAATTGATATTGTAATTACCACCACCCTTATTTGGGTAGATGGAAATGTAACCTTTATGAGACTCTTGAAAAACTAGTCTAGGATTGACTGTAGTTGTTTTGAAAGCCCTCTTGGGCAATATTCTTTGATTGGATTCCACAGATATTTTAATCTTGTCGTTTTTGTTCAAGGACCAGCAGTGACTCCCTATTGATCCTTACATTTGATACAAGCGTCTTCACTGACTGCCAATCGCCCAGCCCATCTTTTAAATCTAATTTTCGTTATGACTCAACATTAACACTCTGGTCTGTCAAGTTAACATGCTTCTTGCTTCCCCAAAAGCCAATTACAGAATTAGAGTTTCTTTACTCTCTTCTGTATTTTCAGATAAAGACAGGCTAAGATTGGCTGGCTCAGGTGGCTAGTTACTAAAAAGAAGGGACTTGGGCCCAGGTCACTTTACGTTACACTTAGCCATGGTTCTCCCTGACTGTGCTACTTCCTGACTCTCATTTTCACCTTTGTGCTACTGATGAGGAATAATACTGCCCCAAATGCCATCTACTTTCTTTGTAAGATGTATGTCTTTCCAACATTCCAGAATACTGCTTCAAAACTAGACTTCTCTAGAACTCTTGCCCTTTAACCCGAGGTAGCTCTCACATCCCTTTATCTGGTATCAAAATCTCTCCCCACATTCCCCCAGGGCTTTCTGCAAACACTTCATTCATGTCAAAACAATATGACTTTGGGTTATTCCACTTCCTAAAATGATGTGATTTTTCGCTTCTCTAATCATGAACACCTTAATAGAGTCTTCTCCATCCCCACCTCCTATCCTGGTGCCAAACACAGCAGTTCTTCACATAGAGTTCAATATCTATTGACAGTAAAGCAGAATGGCAGGGGGCAATTTGCTTCATCTTTTCTACATCCTATTGCTTTTAGAGGATATAGAATTCTCTCTCTATTGATGCAGTGCCTGCTCAAAGCTGTCCATACTGGGCCAAATATATTCTATGTCAATTCTTCTTGGCCTTGGAGTGGTGACGTGGTTGAAAGGTACATTGTGAGTAATTGATCACTAATAATAGTTATAGTACTGACATTTGGAAATTATTTACATATTTCTTTAAACAGAAAATTCAAAGTTATCTCTATAATATTACCCTTACCACTTACATCCATGAAAGTTTAGAAAGGGGTGGAGTCATGGCTTGAGATTAGCCATTTATTTTTATTTTTTATTTTTATTTGTTTTATGTTTATTTAATTTTTTTAAGAAAGAGAGAGAAAGAGCTTGAGTGGGGGAGGGGCAGAGAGAGAAGGAGACACTGAATCCAAAGCAGGCTCCAGCCTCTGAGCTGTCAGCACTCAAACTCACAGACCATGAGATTATGACCTGAACCAAACTTGGATGCTAAAGGAACTGAGCCACCCAGGTGCCCCTAGTCACCCTTTTAAAAAGTACTTCTGCTCTGCTATACCATGCATTAATTTCTAGTCCAGCTTATTTACCATATTTCCCCATTTTTAAAAACACGTAGTCTGTCAAGAACAGTGAAGGTGCTGAGATTCCACCCTATATACAAGCTACCAAGTTAGCCTGCCACAGTTTCATGAATGTCAGAAAAAGACATGAGATCCCTGAGTCAGAGACAAAGAATAGCTGATTGCTTATAGCAAATGATTCCCAAACTCCATTTCCCAATGAACAACATAGTGTGTTGTATTACAGAACATTGAACTTAGGAAATCTGAATGCTACTTTATAATGGGCTACATGGATACCCTGGGAACAAACTTACTCAATCTCTGCAGTCAAGAGAGACATTGACAGTATAAAATCATCCTTGAAAAAACAGTCTAAACAAAAAGGCCATCAATATCTCTGCTCCTGAGATATAAAGAAAAAGGAGAGAACCATGGAGAATGGCCTCCCATCTAAGCTCATTGCAACCTTTGTGCCAAATACATAGCTCTTGTTCATAGATTAGAGCCATGGAAATGACTATGGTAGGCAGCAAAGGCCACATGGAAGGTGTTATGGCCATGACAAGAAGAGGACCCTGGATAAATCTTTACAACTGAAGGGAAGGAGGCAAGTGATATCTTGCCTAAAGAGGCAAAAGAAAGCCAAATATGAATGAGTTGCTATGTGTAAAGCTCTATTTCACCATTCAAATGAACAGGACCATGGTCCAAGGAGAATAAGTGGTAGTGATGAGAAGGAATGGTGGACTAACCCAGATGGAGACTGAAAAGAACTGGATGAAGAAATGAGAAGATGCAGCAGGTGAAATAAGAGACAGAAGGAAGAGATTGGGGCAGAGAAAAAATGTTGACCGTTGACAAAGCAAATGAAAAACTCACCAGCTCTAATTTTGCACCCATCTCTCTCAAGGAGAACAATGCTTACAGTAGAATTGATTATATCAGGAGTCAACCAACTATGGCCTATAGGCCACAAACTTCCTGCTGCCTATTTTTTTAAATAAAGTTTTATTATAACACAACCACTCCCACACCTTTTTTAGAATTGTTTATGGCTGCTTTTATATTACATGGGCGGAATTGAGTAGTTGCTACAGAGAAGGAATGGCCTTAAAACCTACAATACTTGTTATCTGTCTTATAGTAAAATTTGATGAACTTACTCAGCTAGATTTCAATCCTGAGTGGTTTGGGCAGACTTTATGGCAGTAGCCAATAACTGACCACTGGTATCTCTTCTCTCTTCTTTTGGGCACATAGCCAAGCCATTTTCACAGATTCCCTTGTTGGTAAATGAACCCTTGCGATCAAGCTCTCTTCCAATGAGATGTGAGCAGAAGTGAAATGCCATTGTTTGGCCTTGTTTATAAAATATCTACACATGACTACTCCTTTATTCTCCCTTTTTTGGCTTCCTGGGACTTCAATATCCAGCATGACTTTACAAGCTATGTGTTGAAAACAGAGCCTGGATCCCTGAACTTCACTGATATCCCAGACTCCCATCCTGGACTATTAGATGAAAAAGAAATCATCTTCTTTTGGACTATGTTGTTCCTTGCTGTTGAAATGTTGATCTATATTAGTTATAGACATAGATAATTAGATATATTACTGCAACCTACTCTAACTAATTGAGAGAGAACACCTAGCCAACGTCTGTTCTCATTGCACCTATGGGGATGTTTTCTCCCTAACATTTAATCTGATTGTGGGATGTGGTTATTTGTCTTTGTTGTTTTTCTGCAGCATCCAAACCACTTTCCTACTTTAAAAGAAAATCCCCAAGAGGTGGATTAAAGGGCCCTGTCTCAACCTATGAATGCCAAAGTGGGGCAGATAGTTCCTTCTCCTCGTCTCTGACAGTTAGGACAGGTGTGCGACCACAGCTTCACCAATCAGATAACTCGACCACTTTGAATCTCGAGCAAGATGTGAGGATCCTCAGAGGTTTTTCATGGCACTGCTGGTATCAAGAATTGGGTTGAGTGGCAGTGAATGGCCAGTGGTGATGAGTAATGTTGCACCAGCAGTGTCTTTCCTTCTTCTGGAATATTCTTGTTCATGTTTTGCTTCTGTCCCCTTTTCTTGACTGTGGTTGTTTATAATGTTCAATTAAACTATGTCTTCTAGAATTTACTTTTCTGTATCTAACAAGTTATAGTGGATAAAAGCAGGAATTTGTGGAGCGTCTGGGAGTCTCCTTTGGTGAAGCATCTGACTCTTCATTATGGCTTATGTCATGATCTCATGGTTCATGAGATCAAGCCCCACATGGGGCTCTGTGCTGATAGTGTGGAGTCTGCTTGCGATTCTCTCTCTCTCTCTCTCTCTCTCTCTCTCTCTCTCTTTGCCCTTCCTCTGCTCTCTCTCTCAAAATAAATTAATAAACAAAAAAAAAGAGGAATTTGTGTAATACTGTGAACTTGGAAGGCAGGAATGAAACAACTAACATTACTCTCTGAAAGAATTCGTAACTGGATGCAGTGACAGAATTAAAGGTGCTGACAGGCTCCAGGGAGTTCTTGCTCTCCTGCCTCCTACCTCCAGCTTTTCTTCCCAATAATGACCCTTTGACTAACAGCAGCCTCAGGACCACCACCATTCATTTGGTGTGTGGCCCGCTGAAGAGAAGCCCAGCTTCCTTACATAATCCCACAAGCCCTGCTATCCCACTTTGCTGGCTGAATGTACTTGGTGGTTGACTCCTTTCTGATCCTCCCACTTCCTACTGGATGCTCACTTCCCAGCAACTCCTATAATTATCTTTTGGCCTAGTTTCCATAATAAAGTCCTCATCATAAAACCCACAATGGTTCTGCGTCTAACATCTCCCTGTTGATCTCTGAAAACCCACACTATTTTACCATGGCCAGCAAGGCCTTCTGTGACCAAGGCTCTGACTCTCCAGCATCATCCTGTGACGTTCTGCGGTTCAAACTGAGTTTCACTCTAGAAGACTCTAGCCTCGGTGTATCTCATGTAGTTTCACACCTCTGTGCTTTTTGCTAATTCCCCTCAACATGCACTGCTCTTGTACTTTTGTTTAATTAATTCCTGTTCCCTTCTCAAGCATAAGCCCAGGTATTATCTCCTCCAAAATATTTGGCTCTCACCGTGGACTAGGCTAAGTGCCCTTCCCCTGGGCCTCTGTTGCCCTCTCCATCATGTCCCTTATACATCGTTTTGAGCCCCATATTTCCCCTCCCTGGACTGTATGTTTCTTGAAGACAGGAACTATATCACATTTGTTTTTGAACAGTGTCTGTACAGAGCCTAACACAAAATAGGCTTCAAAAGTGTTTTTTAAAGTGAGCAGAACTAGTTGTTCTACATGAGTCTGGCTTGATAAATTACATCTCGGTATCCTTGGCAAATCTACACAATGCTAAAATGCCGTGTATAATGAGAACAAGCAAATGGAGGTAAATATGTTAGAAAATGGGTGGTTAATGGGGCTCCCTTAAGTCATGATCTCACAGTTTGTGAGTTCAAGCCCCATGTCAGGCCGTGTGCTGATAGCTCAGAGCCTGGAGCCTGCTTTGGATTCTGTGTCTCCCTCTCTCTCTGTCCCTCCCCTAAACTCTCTCTTTCCTTCTCTCTCTGTCTCTCAAAAATAAATAAAACATTTAAAAATTAAAAAAAAAAGAAAATGGATGATTAAGGTATTAGATTTTATACACCAAATAGATAAAGAAATAGTAATCACTAGAAGTCAGCAAAGGGTCCCTAAGAAAATATTTGTCGGTTCCCAGTCATTTATGAAACACATTCTTTGAGCCAGGCACTGTATTAGACATGCACCATACAAAGGTAGCTGATTTTAGCCCTGAAGAGAGTTCAAGTTTCATGGGACAGCCACCCCTGAGCAGCCTCTGAATAAGTACAGTAATAGCTGCCTTCACGACTATGGAGAACTTTACCCTTTAGCTGGTGATTAATAGATCAGTGTTTACCAGAAGATATACTTAAAGTAACAAGAGTAGTATTTTTCTCTTTTATTTTCACCTACCTTTTGTTAGTGATATATATCATGATATTGGAGAGACAGTTATATCCGTGGCTGAATCAAAGTTGGGAGGGGCGATAAATACGGTAAGTAGGATCTACGACTCTTTGTGTTTGCAGTAATAAAAACAAAATTCAATCAGATGAATGTAAAGTTCTGTAAACGAGCCTTAAGTTCCAGTGTTCCTAGGTGGAGGTTACTGTATTCCAACAGGAAAGAACTTTCTATCAGAGCCATTGTCCAGAAATGGAACAGACTGTCCTGGGAGATCACGCAGTCCTCACTGAGCTTGGAAGCAGAAGCGGAAAGCCCCATTGATGCGGTGAGATCTCAGTGTTGTGTTATTTCACACACCCTGGCCCCAACCACATGAAGACTCTTATTTGTCTGTTGTTGGGTCGAGAGATGTTCCCTCCAGCTGTTGAGAATCTTGTCGCCTGGGTAAAATAACAGGGCGTATTTTACAAGCGCTATTAATATAGGCTGTGAGAGCGTTGTGAGGCACAAGGCCAACAGCTGGATGGAAACGGCAGGTTCTGGGCCAGCTGAAACCCTGCTTTCAAGTGTTGCATGTTGTACACACACATAAACACACACCCATGTGCGCACATGCATACGCACAACCAGCTTGGGAATGTTAAACAGCTCCAGATTTATTTTTTAATATGAACTAAAGTGTGGAGGGCAGCCTAGAGGTTTGGCAGAACCCGGGGGGCCGGCTCCTTCGCACCACAGGCTGGAGGCATCTGGCCCAGGCCTAGAAGCTGCTGGCGCTCTGCGAGCATGAAGCGCTCGGGAAGGCATGCCCTCCTCCTCAGCCGGGTGACAGGCTGAAGAACCTCAGGGCAGCCCAGGCCAGCACAGCGTTTGGGTGATCACCTAATCAAATCGCCACTGCGCCACAGTGAGATCTCTCTTCTTCAGACGGTCAATGACCCTTGGTGAGTTATTAGAAAAAGTAAGATGCTACCTAGATTCTACATAAAATACAAACATTTGTAGTTTGTGTTCCATCCCTCAGCCATCAAGTTCCTGTCTCACGAACGTCAGATTTACTCCAATCACGACAGAAAGGAGAGGGCGGCGGAATGGTAACACACGGCTCTGCAGCTTCCGGGATGTCGTCTTAGGAAAACAGACCCTATTTTCGGCACGACTGCTGTTTGCAAGCTTTTGGTTTAAAATGATTAATAAGAGGATGTGGGAGGCAGGAGAAAGAGGTGTCGTTTTTGTCTCTGCTATTGTTCTGCAGTCGTTTCTGTGATGTTAGGAAAGACAATCAGTCTGGGCTCCTGTTTATCAGCTCGCCCAAGACAGGCCATGGGATTTATTTTGTCAATGAGCCTTGTTGTCTATCAGCAGCCTCCATTCCAGAGAGACGCGTTTACTTCTTGGCTCTTTGAACAATGTCTAATAGCTAACTAATAGCTTGCAGCTTTTTCTCCGTATCCACATTTTCTATTTTGCCCCCACTTCTGAAGGTGGAGTTAAGTGAAATGTTTGCATTTGCTGGAAGTTGGAACTCAAACAAGGCATCAGGATTTTCTTACAGGCACCAGAGGCTTTCAAGCTAATTTGATAGGGTGCTACTCGAAAATCAAAATACATCTGAACAGGTATTTTGAAGTCTTCATTGAGGACTTTTCTCATCCTTCGTCAACGGTCTTCATTTAATTAAACAAAACCAAAACCCAAATCAAAACTCCACCTGGCTTCTACTTTGTCAAAAGCAGACTTACTGTTGTTCCCCTAAAACGGTATAGTACTTGCCAGTTGTTCATTGGTTTTCAAGCTGTTCAGCCTCTGAGTACAGAAACGCATTGTTCTGCCCCACAAAAATCTCTTTATGTATTTTGAATACTCAGAAGCAACACAACTAGCTTATATACTTTTACTCTTAGTGTAATTGTGTATCAATTTTTGTCATTTTCAAAATACTGTCACAGTAAATCTGACATGATATTATCAAGAGTTTGTTATTTGGGATCCCATAATAGATTTCAGTAATTATGCAAATTAATGAAGTAAGACAATCTTATTTAGAAGCAATTCACATGATAAATGGAAAATAAAACACAAGAATGTAGTTAAACTCAATTCTCATTTTTACAAGCTGTGCCTTATCATATTACTGGACTGAAACACAGCCTTTCATTGTGAAATGCTGCATCTGCAACAAGTAAGATCATTATTAAAATTAAGCATTAAAGAGTACATTCTTTGGTCTTTCTTTATGCAGCTTGAGAGTATAATGTGTTCTTCAAATTGCTACCATATTGTTTCAGAAATGCTTATCAATGTGAAGTGTCATTCAATTTCATGGAGCCCTCTGTTCTCATTCCCTCAATTGTAAACCAAACAAGAAAACAGATGCGTGATTGTAGCTCTTTTGAGTATTAACTTTCAAAAAGATGTGTCTTTCCGCCAAATTCCAAATATTTTTATTTTGTTTTAAATTACTCTCACTCCAGATAGCTGCTTTTGATGACTCAGAGAAGCAGTAGTCGAAGCAGTACCATGAGAATCTTTCTCCAGAACTATCGGACTTCTCTCGCCTGTGGAGACATATGCCTCTCCCTTTTGCCTCCATCGCCAGGAGCTCCAAACTGTCTCCTGTGCTCTTCTACTTATTATAGCCAGTGCCTAGCAGAGAAGGTAACATCACTTACTCCCTAGCATGGTTCCATGTCTGTGATTCCAGGGGTATTTACACTTACTATGTAGAGAATTAGAAACCCTGTGTTGGAAGGGATCCTTGCAGCCTACGATGCCATTTTCTTTTTGTCACTTCAAAGACAGAAAGTTTACTCTTTTTCTGCCATTGTTAATGAGTGTTTTTTTTGTTTTGCTTTGTTTTGTTTGAATGTTCCTACTTTTGGTGAGCTGCAATTGGCTTCTCTGTACTTTGTAATCACTAACCTTAATTTGCCTTCTAGGGTAACACAGAACAAATCGAACTGCCTTTCCCACTTGATAGCTTTCAAATTTCTGAAGAGAGGAACCACATCTTTCCTTTGCCTTCTTTTAGCCAAGTCAGTCAGTCCCTGTTCTTTTGCTTGTTCCTCATTTGACATAGTTTCCAGATTCTGGCAAACATTCTTCCTCTCCACCGCCATCTTGATTGCCAACTTGAACAAACTCTAGTTTCCTGATGCTATAAAATATGGTATCAAAGACTGAACACAACACTCCAAGGTTCCAGAATTGAAAGAGGGACGGCACATGACCTATAATTTGGTATCTACACTTCCTTTCCATGGGGTTTGCTAGATACCCCAGCTTTCTTTCAGTGAACACTTTTTAGACCTACTATGCATCAGACATGGCACTGGAGAGACAATAATGAACAAGACCCAGTCTTCACCTTTGAAGAATCCATAATAGGGATCTACTCATATGTAAACAAACAACTATCATATGATGTGAACACACAGTGATAGGCCCATGGATGAGGAACAGGTGGGAGCGGTTACCAGTGGTTGACTTTGCAGAGGAAGCAGGACTAAGCAGATTCATTGCTGCCACACCAAGTCTTTCCTTCTGATTGTAGATTTTCAAGTATAGAAATGCACTTTTTTCTGGTGGCTGTCAAATGACTGACTGTTCATTTTTAAAGGAAGTTCAGAGCTTCCTTATTAGTGACTCTGGAACTTCAACTCCACCTTCTCTCTGACAAGACCAGCACAGTCAGTGCACCTGGAATTCTGTAGAATTCTGCTAGCAGATATAATTTTGTTACTTAAAAGGTCTAGAACTTATGCTTGAAGTGATTTTTTTGGCTGGTACCAGCATCCTATTAAGGACCCTTAGTCTTATTTCTCCAAGAGGTGATAGCAAAGATTCAAATCTACAAATTCAACCATATTGTTAAGACATATATACTTCCAGATGCCATATACAAGAAATGTAAACATGAATTTATAGCAAAGATCTGCCATGAAATTCTTGCTTTGGTGACCTACCCTAGGAATTGGATGGCTGTTATTAATTTTATGTTCTTTTATCTAAAGGTGAAAGCAGGAGTGCCTGGGTAGCTCGGTTGGTAAAGCATTCGACTTTGGCTCAGGTCATGATCTCATGGTTCATGGGTTCAAGCCCCATATTGGGCTCGGTCCTGACAGCCCAGAGTCTGGAGTCTACTTTGAATTCTGCCTTTTCCTTTCTCTCTGCCCTTTCCTGCTTGCGTGCTCTCTCTCTCTTTCTCTCTCTGAAAAATAAATATTTAAAACAATGTAAAGCTGAAAGCAGAGATAAACAGTGTCAAAAACCAAACTTTGCACACTGAATAAAACAAAGCAGAAAGAAGGGTTTAGTGCAAGACTTCAATCAGCAAGTCAGAAAACTCAAAGCTACAGGAGTAATGAGCTGGGTTGTTTCCAGACTAAGGGATTTTTTTTGCGGGGGGGGGGAAGGTAAATGCAGAAATTATTTGGCTTTTTCAGCTCATTGATTGCCCAGTGATCCCCTTTCTTATTCGGATCAGGGTAGCTAAACAGGGGAACAAAGAAGTCCAGAGATGGCACGGATAGATTTGGCATTTAGGGACTGACTCGTGTTCTCTGCTGATATCTGAGAAGAGTTATAAATTCCTGGAAGGTTAGGTAAAGTTTCCTTTATGCTCCTGTGTTGACCATCTCCACTGTTCCCCTGACACATGTGACTCCATTTTAGTTTGGTCCTGTAACAGATAATCCTAACCTACCTCTTTGTGGGCCCTGCGTGAAAAATAGGAATTGTTCCATACACATCTTGTCATATTACTCTTATCAGTTTGCAGTTTCTTTGCTTGTCCCATTAAACTCCAGCTCTTTACAGCCCCTTACATTTTGTTTTCAGCTTATTTCCTTGCTGCTTTTTGATGTGGCTGAGGGAGGGCACCGAGGGAGGGTTGATGAGTGATGCAGTGAAGGGAGAGGGAGAGTGGAAAGGTGGGAAGTTGGATAGAGGACTTATAATTTCCTTGAGGGTAAATACTGTGTATAAACATATTTCTGGGGATTGAAGCCCAGTTTATTTGGCAGGAAGCAGAAAACATTTGCTTATTCTGCTTGACAAGGTCTAGCCCATGTGAGGCACCATGAGAAAAATACTGGTTGGCCACCTTTCCCACATATAGTTTACTTTCCTTTCTGTGTGTCCTACTGCTGATAAAGTGTAGATGACCATATGGATCAAACACAGGGGGATAAACAAAAACACTCAAGGAAATACTTTATTTATGTTGCCATTTACCTCTGTAATCATGGGCATAGATCTTTCTTACATAGGGTTGAAATACAATTTTATCTTCTGTTGTTAATCTCCAAGAGATTGGAGGTTTATGGCTCTGGACTTTAATTCTTTGGCGTCAGAGGTGACCTTGACAGTGCCAAGTTATAAAAATGGCTTAAATTTGTGCAACACTTTACAGTTTAATAAAAACATTGTGCAGGATAATGTTTACACATTATCCCACTTTGAGTTAAATAGAAAGTTGTTATCTCTGTTTTACAGGAAAGGAAACTGAGGCTCAGAGGGGATCAGAGTTGCTTCAAGGTCATCAGTGGTAAGGTATGGAGTTGTTGGTATGTGTAAGTCTTTGCATTCTGGCTTAAGAACTTTCCTTACTGATCAACACTGCCTCTAGTTGTACTAGTGGTTTTAGTTTGTAAGGTCCCAGTGCATGTCTTATTGTAAGTGATCCTCACAATGTCCCTCTAAGGGAGATTAGGAAGACATTATAAGGCATATTGCTTCCTTTGCTCAGTCTATTAGTAGGCTAATTAATAGCCTAATTAATAGGCTAATTTTACATGGTTTTCAAATATCTAAGGCTCTTCCATACCAACATTCATGTAGCCTACTTACTATTTAGGTATTTAACAAGTTCTTATTGCTGAGTGTAGTTAAACAACTGTAGCTATTATCAGTTTTTATTCAAAGGAAGAGATACTAATAAGAAAGAACTGACTGAGTGTAGTTAAACAACTATGGCTATTATCAGATTTTATTCAAAGACAGAGATACTAATAAATAAGAATTGACACGCTCTGGGTTCCAGGTAGGTCTCCTGGATGAAAGTTGGCTGGCAAAATGTAAAGTCACATTGTTAATCTTCGTGCTTTCTTTTCTTTGTCTTGCATGGCTACATTCTTCTATTTCTAATAATATTTAAACTCAGTCACCACCGGCAGCTTATGACTTGTCTACACTTTGAAATAGTCACTCGTTACCAGAACAAAGCTCTGGCTACGTCTGCATTTTTCCTGCTGTGACTGCCAGCTGCCCCCACCAGACGAAGCTCTCTGCAGATCAGCTCCATGGGCGGGTCACCTGTGCAGTTGTACAGGACGTAATCCTTAGAAAGATCCCATGCTTGAGTGTTTCACTGTCAACAACTTGACATTTTTACTAATTTTGAACAAGGGGCCCTGCATTTTCATTTTGTCCTGGGCCCCACAAATTGTGTTGCTGGCCTTGGGTATCCAACCAAACTCACTGCAACATGCAACATACACAGAGGTTTCCTTCATTTAGTTCAGAGGTATAGACTTCTATCTAAGATACTGGAACTAGTCATTGGCTGAAAACATTTCCTAACACACAAGGACTTGTGGTTATATTTTCTTTCTTATAAGTAAACAGAGTTACACAGCTATCTTTTTAAAAAGTTATTGCAGTAAAACTCAGGTTTCTGTTTTATAAGAAAATGCTCTATTAAACAGATGTCCTGTTTGACATAGAGAGAGCAGAGACACAGACAGAAAAAGTGATAGATAAGAAGAGGAGTCACCTGCAGACAGTTACGAGTGAGTTTTAGACTTTTGTACTTGGGGACAGAAAACCTTGGAAAACTGGAAAACACAGGAAATGTAGAACTTTCTCTTTTTGCTCTATCCCTTGCTCCAGTGCTGACTTCTCCATAATCCATCCCCATTGTTTTCCCTTTCCCTATTTTCTAGTTCCTTTTCAATTCTTTGTTCTCCTCTCTTTTTACTTTCTTCTCCTTCCTCCCCATCATGCATATTCTTTTATTTGGTTTATTGACTATAAAGATGTGTCCTTGGTTCTTAATTTAAAAAGCAACTGATTGTCATATGATCCAGTAACTCCACTAATGGGTATTACCCCAAAATACAAAAACAAAAAGTTATATACACTCCTGTTTACTGCAGCATTATTTAAAATAGACAAATTATGGAATCAGCCTAAATTCATCAATAGATGAATGTATAAAGAAGATGTGGTACATATATACAACAGAGTATAAGTCATAAAAAAGCATGAGATCTTGCAGTTTGCAAAACATGGATCTGGAGGGTGTGATGCTAAGTGAAATAAGTCAGAGAAAGAAATACCATAATGAGATTTCACTCATATGTGAATTTAAGAAAAAAAACAAGTGAACAAAGGGAAAAAGAGACAAACCAAGGAACAGACTCATAACTATAGAAAACAAACTTATGGTTACTAGAGGGGAGGGGGGATGGGGGATGGGTAAAATAGGTGAAGGGGATTAAGAGTACATTTATTATGATGAGCACTGAGTAATGTACGGAATTGTTGAACTACTATATTGTATACCTGAAACTAATATAACACTGTATGTTAACTATATTGGAATTAAAATTTTAAAAAAAGAAAGAAAAAAAGCATTGAAAACATTTATACATTCCCATACTTTTTTAAAATTTTGTTCTGGAGGCACAAGCTGAGGAATAAAAAACTAAACTAGAATTATACTGGAAGGAAATACTTTAGAAGTTGACAAATTGAAAGTGCATGATTTTGTCTCCCTGCTAGAGAATTACAGAAACTCTGAAATGATTAATAGCATATTTTTGTGTAATTGTTAATTGTTTTCTTGTTAATTGCTCCTGGTTAGTTATCAAGTTCTCCAACCCAAATTTATTTAATGACTATATGAGCATCTTTTACTACATCAGACTGTCTTGTCATTAATGAGTTGAATTATAGGATTAGTTTAAAAACCTTAAACTTAGCACATGGTTATCTAAGTTCGATTTCTGTTCTTTGACGTGAAATTTACATCTTTCCAATGAGTAGGGCACAAAGAGAGACGGTAGAGTGAATAAAATGACAAGGCACGATCCTCCTTGAAGAAATTTATAGAGCAGTTGGGGGGAAATGCACCAATAATTACAGTGCAACGTGAGAACCGGTAGCTGGGAAATGGAGCCACAGTACAGTACAAGGCCTTCAAGGATGTGAGTAACATTGAAGTCTTGAGTGAGATCGGAGAAGGCTCTTAAGCAGCACTACTGGCAAACAAGGAGGGGCATGACCTTCACCAGTTTTCAAAGTTATGAAAAATTTAAAAAAGCACACACTTGCTAGGACTTGGATTCTTCCTTTTGTGGGGAGTTTAGAGAGGTTTGATAAGCACTAGTTTGTAAGGTACTTTTGGGAGAGTAGTGGAGGGTAGCATAGCTTATTAGCTCACTCCTTGAGTCCTTGACAAATATTAGTAACTAATAGGATTTAGAGCAAGTTACCTAACCTCTCTATACCATTATTTCTTTACCTGTAAATGGGTTTAAGAAGAGTATTTCTCTTATGGAGAGTTGCTGTGAGGATTAAAGGAATTTACATGCTTAGCAGAATAAAAGTATAGTCAGTATTAACATTATTATTATCTTGACAGTTTCAAAAGAGTGTTCATGCTTACAGGGATTTTCTTAATAAGCAATGAAGCCAGATACAGATATTTTTTTCTTCATTCATCTTTTAAAGCTAAGTGTCTGGAAGGCAAATTAGAAGACATTTTCTTAATCAGGGACATTGATTTTCACTTTCTCAACATATCATTGCTCATTTGTATTGAAACTTTATAGTGAATGCTAAAAGAACTATCCACCATTGGCTTGATTACTGAGAGACTCATGGAAAGAGGGCGAATAGTTAAGAAGGAACTTGACTTCCCTGGCTGGTGAACGGGGCCATGAAAAGAGTATTTTCCACGGTTCACAAAGAGTGCCTAGGAGCATCTCTGCTTTCTAGCCACGTGACCTTGGGCAAGTCATTAAGCAACTCTGAGCCTCAGTGAAAGGAAGAAAGGAAGAAAGGAAGAAGGAAGGAAGGAAGAAGGAAGAAAGGAAGGAAGGAAGGAAGGAAGGAAGGAAGGAAGGAAGGAAGGAAGGAAGGAAGGAAGAAAGGAAGGAAGGAAGGAAGGAAAGAAGCCTATTCTGTTTTCTTCACAAATTATGTTGAGCTTTAAATGGAAAGATGTAGGGTGTCTGGGTGGCTCAGTGGGTTAAGCCATCGACTCTTAATTTTGGATCAGGTTATGGTCTCATAGTTGGTGAGATCAAGCCCTGTGTAGGGCTCTGGGCTGACAGGGCCGAGCCTGCTTGGGATTCTCTCTCTCTTTCTCTGCCTGCCCCTTCCCCTTTCTCTCTTTCAAGATAAATTAATAAACTTAAAAAAAATAAGTGGACAGATGTGTATAAAAGTAGCATATAATTTGGCATTATAATTTTAATTTTTTTCTTTGATAAAAACTAAACTTGTATGTGAATAGTAAAATCATATTTACCTTTCTTTATGTCAAGTGTTTGATTCTTCCCCTCACTTATTTCTCAGTTATGGATAATCTAGGTCAGCACATTAAGATCACCTCAGGGGCTTTAAAGAGATGCAGATGTGTGGACCCTACCCCGTGGGTCTCCTGACTTACATTTGCTGAGTCCAGCTCAGTCACTGGCAACGCCAGCACAGGAGAAGGAACACTTTGCAAACCATTAATGAAAGAGGTAGAGTTGGAGAAGGGGTGAAGCTTTTAACTAAAGGGGAATTAACAACATATTCTGCTTAATTAAAAACATTTTTTCATGTTTATTTATTTTTGAGAGAGACAGGAAGAGAGCGAGCGCAAGTAGGGGAGGGAGATGCAGAATCTGAAGCAGGCTCCAGGCTCCGAGAGGTCAGAGAAGAGCCCAAGGTAAGGCTCAGACCCAGGAACTGCGAGATTATGCTGCGAGCTGAAGTTGGACGGTCAACCAACTGAGCCACCCAGGGGCCCCTCTGGTTAATTTTCTAAAGCACTTTTTCAGAAGCATGACCTATGAATGAAAGTAGGTTGGTCGTGGACCTTCCCATCATGATGATGTCGCCTTGGGGCTTTTCTTGTTTGCCTCTTCAGAGCTGTACTGAGAAAAGTACTCATATTTTCTATATACCTAAGTTTCATAGGTGAATTCAGGAAATGCTGTATTACCTCCTTGTTTTGCATGAAGTCTTTTTCAGTTTCTTATTACCTGTTTTGTTTGCTTTGTTTTTGAGTTTTTTTCACTTAGAATCTCTTGATATTCCTCCCACTGACAAGAACTTTTGCTTTCTGGGATGTCTGCATGAAACTTTATTAATCCCCCTTGGGTGAAATTCTTTAGCACACGTCACATTTCCCTTTCTTTGCACTCTGCCCTCTTCTCCCTACCTGCTATTCAAAGAGTGGAGACCATGAAATTTCCTCTGGGCCCTGGGGTGGGCCAAGGGCAAATAGAGAGGTAATAAATGAGAGTTTTGTAAGCCTCAGTTCTGGTACTGGTCATTACCTTCCTTTATGAGAAATCAAGAGGCCATTTCTGGGTAAGGGATGGGGTCTCCTCAGAAAGTGAGTAGTCAGCAATTTATTTCTGGATTTGGATGCTCAGGAAACCTGAGCAACCTGCTTTGACCAACATGATTTGTCATCTAGCGTAAAGAGCATTTTTTAATGACCCCTGGCTCCCTGTTCTGAGAGACTGGCTGTAACTTTCAGGAGTATCTAATTTGTGGCCAAAAGAAGGTTGGTTTTGACTTATTAGGAGAAAAAACAACTTGGGGACAAAACTGTCTTTAGAAAGGAGAAAAGTTCCTTCTAACCTTTCCAAGCTCATTGGAAAGGTTTTGGAAAATGAAAGAAGGTAAGTAGAATAAAATAGGCTGAATATTTGCCAGCAAGAGAGACAAGAGTTGTTAGCACTTTGTGCATTTTATAACCAATTTTCTCTAGGCGTGTAAAATACTTTATAAAATTAGAAAATACTAAATATGAAGTTTAATATTTTATTTTATACCTAATTTTATCTTATTAGCATTTCCACATGAATAAGTGTCAGCTAAAATTTGTACTTTTTTCCTTAAGTAATCTTTATGCCCAACGTGGAGCTTAAACTCATGATCCCAAGGTCAAGAGTTGCATGCTCTACTGACTGAGCCAGCCAGGCACCCCTAAAATTTTCACATGTAATGACTGTATAATATTCCACCGTGCATGCTCTTATTTTTAATAAAAACCTTATTTTCTGAATATTTTGGGTCTTCTGATTTAGTATAAATGAACTCTAAAATGTATCTCCTTGCACAAACCTTTAATGGGTTTCTCATTTTTCAAAGAAGATGTTCTATACAATGGGTCTCCCTCAAAGAAGGACTGTGGACAGTTGGTGCGTGCTCCCAGATTGCACAGGGGTGAGGCTGTTCCTGCCTACCCTTGACCAGTGGCATACAGAACACGTGCTGCAATTCACCTTTGTTGAGCAAGGCACACTTTACTCCAAACCACATTTCTGGCTCATTTCCCTATAATGGATTATAGAACACTGAGCACGAACCCAACCTAAGACTCCATCAGGGGTAAGATGTACCATTATGTAAGATAGCAATGAGGGGAAAAAAAAAATGCTACTGATTAAATCAGGATGCACCATCAATTGTAAGACATATCCCAAGTGCAGAAATGTTAAAGTGTGAAAAAATATGCAACTCGGAAAAAAAGGAATATGCTCATTTTATTCTCTTTGAGAGAATTTCTTTGAGCCTTTTGCAAGTGGATCAAGATGGATGTGACATCAAATTCAGGGACAATGGCTGTCTTTGATGCACTGACACAACCTCTCTGCCTTCCCTCCATCACTTCTCCACCTCCAATCCCTCTCCAGGACTGCTGCCCCATACCTATCATTACACTTCCTCTGATGACCCATCTTAGTTTTCTGTTCTCTTCATTATGCTTCGGAATGATCTGGCTGGAGTTAACAGAGTCGTCTGGGGTAGTGGGGGGAGTAGGAGTAGAGTTTGCATATTGAGTTTGTTTGAAATTTTAATCGACCCATCTCTTATAGCATATTTGGATTACTTAGTTATTTTTGTATGACCACCCATGCTAACCGATTTTTGCTTCTTTAGGTCAATTCCTACTGTTCTAAACACTAACTCCAAAATTTCATGACCATTCTTCCCTATTTACACAGGGAGAGAAATGCACACATACACACATAATTTATAACATCTTCCCTCCTCTCTCTGGAGTATATGTGTGTGATATATATACATATACATAATATATATACAAACAGAGATATGCACACATACACACATAAGTTATTAACATCTTCCCTCCTTGCTCTGGAGTATGTGTATGTGATATAGATATATATGTACATAGCACATATACATATGCACTTATACATATATACTTCTATATATATACTTCATGCTTATAAATATATGTTTTGTACTGTATACTCTATACTTCTTGGAAGAAAGAGGACACTCATACATATGTCCACATTAAGAAACACATATCCATATTTTATTAATCTCCATATTTCATAAGAAAGTACACATTTATCGATAGTCAGTGCCGTGGAGGAGACTTTAGCTATATCCTTTTATTTAGTTTTGTAAGGGGGTCAATAACTAACAGCTTTCTTTGCCCCACCAGAGTTCTGAGCCAGTTGAGATAAACAAAAGATAAGTAGATGAAGATCAAACTATCATTCTATTTCTAACAAAGCACTGAACTGGAGAATGCAGTATAGACATGAAGCACAGTAGGTTTACTACTAAACACAGCCCAGAATTCAGAGAATTCAGCCTTCAGCCCCAGACAACACTGGACCACTACAACCTTCCGTCTCTTCCAAGAGAAGCAGAGACTCAATCTCAAAGGTTACTGTATGGTGCAGAGCCGATGAGAAGACATGCTTTCCAAGAGCGAGTCAATTCCTAAGCACAGTGAGGGGGGAGGAGGGAGCCGGCCATGTCTGCTTTCTCTGCGTAGTTCATCCATTACCGATGCCACTCCACCACTGTGAGGAGTCACCCAGGAGACCAGAAGCATTAAAGGAAAACAAAAAAAAACAACAACAACCCAACAACCCTCTCCTCTTGGAAACCTGATGAGTGGGAAAGACAGATTTGTCCCCTCAACACTGGCTTTTGTTTTAGAGGAGAAAACAGAGTCCAAGAAAATTTCATCCACTTTGTCAGAATCATGTAGCTAGTTAATGGCAGAATGGGTCTTACATTTTTCTTCCCCTGACTCCTACTCTGTTGTTCTTTTTCAGAGGAGAGGGAACCAATGGACTAATTCATAATAAAAATAAAACCTCTTCATTCATTCAACTAATACTTATCAAACACCCACTGTATGCCAGCCGCTGTCTGGTCTCTGGGAATAGTGCTAACAATTTAGACCAAGTACCTGCCTTCTTGGAATTTACCTCCTACCTGGGGAGACAGATAATAAACAACCAGTCAGGTAGGCCACATGCTACAAAGACAAGTGAGACAGAGTGAGGGTGACAGACGCTACTCTTTCCAGAGAGCATCCTGGGAAGGCCTCCCTGAGGAAGTGAGATTTGGAGAGAGGAACCAGCTATACGATGTCCACAAAAAAGCATTTTGAATGAGGGAATGGCTGATGTCTTAAAGGCCCACTGAATTCCAATGTACTGGGTTTTGAATGTGTATTCATACTAATTTAAGGAGACAAGGAAGGACAGAGAGAGTAACAATCAAATGAGTAGATACTTAGGACCCCACATGGAGGATGACTGCTTTCCCCTATTCCTAAGGCTAATCTTGTCAGCAGCTACCAGTGAATAGAAAAATAGAATCCTGGGTGAAATATCCCTAGAAGACCTTGCAAACTCTTCGTTTTAATTCTCAGCTTAGCAGTGTTACTCTAGGTTACTCGTCTGGAAGAATGCCTTGGAATGATCTTTATTTTCCTTTGGTTCTCCCACGCTAATAAGGCAGCACCCTCTCCAAGCAAGGAATGCTATACACATTCAGGCCTAGAGTCTTTCAAAATCCTGACTCTGTATTGCTAGTTTACTGTCATCCCTTATTAGTGAAGGTGTCACAGTCCTGACTCACATCCTGTTGGGCATTTGGTATGTTTCTAGTGAATGCTTATATTACATTGATTTTGAATCACCAATGGTATTAAGCGGTAAACAACACAGCTTTAGAAGAAATCCTCTGAGCTTTTGGATATTAAGATATTCTTAACTTCTGCTCTATTTTTGTTACAGCCAAGTCTCCAGTAAGTTCCGAAGGATTGTATAGCCTAGCTCATCATTAGGCTCGGGCTCCATAAAACTTATGTTTCAAGCTAGTAACTACCGTCACTACAGTGTGACACGATAGGGGCCCACAGTGGTGTGAGATTTCTGGGAAACTGCACATTAAGAGCCAATCCATTCAGTTCACCTGGAAGAAAAGTCATTGGGCAAGAAGTGGGAGGGGAGCAATGCCCGGGAACATTAACTTGCTCAGCACGGTGCTGAGCTAGTGTCTGCCAGGGAAGCTACATAATTAAGGTACGTGGACTCCCCTAACTATGGGAGGGGAGGAGAGGTAATGGAGACTGGAATAGATCTGGAAAAAGCCTAGCTGTGTGTGTGCATCAGTGTCTTTAAAAAGCACAGGTGAGGGAGATGCCTCTCAGAAGTAAGGAAAGAGAATTGAGGTGGCTAATCACATTCCTCTCTACATTCCATCTCTCTGTGAAGAGCCAGGATAGAAAAGACGGGGAGATAAAAGTGCACCGAATTAACAACAGAGAAAGAGCCATGGGTGCAGGATGAGTGTGCGGGGCCCATCACTGTACTCTCCCCTCCGCCAGCGGTCTCTAACGCAGTGCCTGGTGACAATAGGAGCTTGATTCTTGTTTGTTGAAATAATTAATAAATGAATGAATAATGAGGTGTGGACTAGGTACCTCGAATCAAAGTCCAGTATGCTTTTCATGGCCTATCTGATAAATGTCTTTATGTAAAAATGAATTGTATAAAGACAGGCTATTTAAGTGACTCCAAAGTCACATTATATTTGACAGGATGACTTTGAATGCACTCATCTCATGCTTTCAGAAAGTTTAGAGAGGACTGTGGTCATGAGGCAGAAGAATAAATATGAACCTGTGCCTAGATTTAATATGACACAGAAATATTTATATGGAGTCTCTCAATGTAAGGGTTGTCATACCACTTAATTTGATACAGGCAAAATTTTGCTATTTATACGCACAATTCACTTCTGCCAAGTGTAGCAGCAACTTCAGAAGTGTCTCCAAGACCAATGTAGGTTACACAAGATCCCTGAGACAATGAAGGTCTTATCCTCAATTTCTCTCTGGCCAGCATATTACTTACATGTACTCAGTTGTCTGGATAGTGCATTTATTCCCATCTATCCACCCAGCCTTCATATTCTTATCTAACCATATCCATCCATTTATCTCTCCACCCATTTCTCAAATTCTCCATTCATGCAACTATCCATCCACCCATTCATCCATCCACATATCGGTCCATCCGTCCATCAGTCCATCTATTCTCCCATTCATCGATTGATCGATCCATCCATCCAATTCATACTTTATAAGCACATGCTATATGCTAGGTCATGTGTTTTGGGAATAGACATAACAAAGACACAGTCTTTTGTCCCAATAGCTCATTGTCATTTTTGTTATGAACTACTTCTTGGGTTGACACAGCATGCTGTTTAAACTTGTATTGCACTCTAATGTGGTACACTTGTCCATTTGCAAAACTACAAAATTAGCTGATTGGGACTATGATTTGTTCCAATTTCCTAATCATATCGATGAGAAATCTGTGCATCAGGGAAGGTATACAATTTGCCTAAAGTTCTCCCAACTGTTGATGGCAGAAGAGGGTCTAGGTGTTCTCTGTTACAATCCGGGGTTCCTTCTCTCACCTCCTGTGCGTTCCCCTTGTGCTTGTGCTTTTAACTAGTGTACATCTAGGGCTAAAGCTAAAGTGGGTGTTCACTTCCTGAACAGAAGGTAGATTCTATGGTGAGTCAGAAGTCCTGAGTCTAGCTATCATTCAGGAAGACCCTGCAAGCCTTGGGAACCTAGAGACGGTAGCGTCTTCAAGAAGCCAAAAAGAGATCGGTGCTACTGCATTTTTTAATTTTTCAAAGAATATTTATGATGTGTCATTAGAGGCCTTCAAGCTTACACAAAACACTACATTTACAGAAGACACCCACTTCAGGAAGAGCCTAAGGGGGGAGTCATTAGCAGACAATTAGTTATTCAACTTGTTAAACATTAATTCCTCTTATGCCTCTGGTCTGCCTAGCGAAACATAACAGGGGGAAATATATCACACTAGAGTTACTGGTCCATGTCAGCTGGTCTCTTTTTTCTCTAAAGGTCTAAATATTGCTTTGGTATGTCCTTCAGTACCCCAGGGGATCATGGAGAAGGAGGGCTACTTAAGAGTGGGGTAATGCTTTCTTTCTCTACTTTTTTAAATTTATGAATGGATGGTTACAAGTAACATGGTCGTCTCAAGCTCCCCCCACAGAGGACAAACCCCAAATGTTTTGGATGCTAATATTTTTAAGGTGGTAGACTTTTGGCACATGAAGCTGTGGGTGCTCACTGACATAATGGCCATAGTACGGCAGAAAAGATGATCCTGTAGTGAAGATATGACAAAAGAAGCATGGGGCCGAGAAAAGAAAATGGGAGCACAGATTCTAGATTCCCAGCATCTAAGGATTTTTGGGCAGGAGGAGGGAAGGAGAACATGTAGGGGAAAAGAGGCAGAAAGCCAGTGGACCAGCGATGCTATATTCTGCAATGGAAAAACCACAGAGTCATGTCTACAGAGGCATGTGTGCTTTTCTAAAGCATGGTGCAGGGTGGGGCTGATAAGAGCCAGGCAAGGTGTTAGGGCTTGGGCTACCTGCCACAGGTTTGGGACAAGCTTCAGAATCAACAATCCACAATGTAGCTAAATAATTAGGAAAGGCTGGGTGGAGAAAGACCACCGACTTGCAGAGCCAGAGCATTCCCAGATCTGGTCCTGGTTCCTGAACATCCAGGAAGTCTGCAGGGTGAAGATGCACTGGTCCAAAATAACCTATGTACTAGACGGTAAGGACAATGAAAGCCAGGAATTCTCAGTCTTATGAAAGAAGCCAACCGTTTTGAGATAGAAGGATGTTGACACCTAGAGAGAAGGAGAACCAAAAATTGAAAGAACAGGGACAGCCCTGGTGATAGTAGTAGGAGCCTTTACCCAAAGTCAACTGTGCCCCTGGACTCAGCTGTAAAAGAACCAATGCATTCTCTCCTTCTGCTTAAGTGACTTCAGTTGACCTCTGTAGCATTTGCAACAGAAAGTGACCTAAACTAGCTAGTTCTGGTTCTGTAGGTTAGGGTTCATCTTAAGCTACATTTTAAGAGATAATGATTGTCATTCTCTGAGCAGCTTCCACCAGGAGTCCAGGACATACTCACAACTCCTCATGGTAGACACTCTTCTTCTCATTTTATCAATAGGAACACCCAGTCTCAGAAAGGGTCTCTTGTCCAAGGTTACAGATGTGGCAAAATTGTAAAGCTGATTCCAACTGACTCTGAAGTTCTGGTGTTTCGCTCTCTGCCATATTGCCCCCACCCCTACCCCCTGGGTGAGGTTAAACCCTGAGATTCCTGACGACTCCTTAAGGCTTCCATTCCACTTTCCTGCCTGCAGCACTGTAAGCTTTATTTCTCCCGCTTTCTCTACTCCTCAACACATACGGTTCTCAGAATAAGCCCCCCAGGACCCTTGCTCATGTCTGGGGTGGCTTACTAATTATCTGTGCATAGCATGCTAATGAGCAAAGACACCCATTTTATATATACATATAATACATATACTTATATATATATAAGCTGTCTTTACGGGCACTTGAGTGGTGGCTTAGTTGGTTAAGTGTCCAACTTTGGCTCAGGTCATCATCTCATTGTTCGTGAGCTATACGCTGTATCAGGCTCTGTGCTGACAGCTCAGAGCCTGGAACCTGCTTCAGATTCTGTGTCTTCCTCTCTCTCTGCCCCTCCCCCGCTTATGCTCTGTCTCTCCCTCTCTCTCAAAAATAAACAAACATTAATTTTTTTAAAGCATCTCTCTCTCTATAGAAGTTGCTGCTCTGTTGATGTTATTGATATAACTCAGGAGATGTACATATTTTCTCTTGGAAGACATTTACTAACCCAAAGGCATGATGCTGATGCAGGCTAGGGCCAATAGGGTTTGGAAATGAGCCCCTGTCCTCCCCTCTCTCCCTCCCAGCCTCATCTCAGGTAGCTGCACCGTGCCCTGCATGCCTGTCTGCCAGCCTGCCAGGTGGGTCTTCCCTGTTAGTGCCAGCCTGCTGCTTTATGTGGCACCGTGTGACTGATTTGATGACCTGTGACCTGACTGTCCATCTGGCCACTCAAGAGTTCGCCCGGCTGTTTACCTTTTTTTTGCTGTGACTGAATTTCCATTGCTTCTCTCAGCATCTGACTTGCAAACCACTCTGCTCTGTCTGTTAAATGGATGAAAAGAGAGAGTGACCTCCTGCTGCCAGTTCCGCCCTGTGCCCTCCCAGTCTTCGATCAGAATGCCCCTGTGCTTCGGAGCTTCCGCTTTCTCCTGAACTTGCCATTGCCTCCACAGCCGCCACCCCAGCTTGCCATGTGTGCGGTGCTCTGTGAAAGGAGAGACGTTTCATTTTGTACTTGGCAGGCGCTGAACTCAACTGGACAGTGAGACCCAGGAAATATGACACCATCTGCTTCCTGCCATGTTCTGGCTCCGGCACTTGATGTCAGGGCATCAGCTGTTACCTGAGTGCGCCGAGTCCTGCGAAGTAAGCTATTCAGGAAATGCCTTTGCTAACACCTTCTTCAATAGCACAATTTATACGGGCCACCCTGCACTGCTGAGCAGTTTTTCCTTCTTGACTCCCAAAGTAAAAATGTATTCCTGCTTTCTAAGTTTTCCAAACAAAATATATATGCATAATTATATAGGTACCTAATAGAAATGTTAGCTTATTTGGCCTTCCTTTTGTATACGTGGACTTTTCTTCTGCTGTAAAGGTAGCTTTCTTAGGTCAGTCCCTGCTGCCTTGAACGTATCAAGTGCTCTGCGCTTTGTTCTCCTCCCCATTCCAGGAGGTAGTGATGTCCTTAACTAGTGGTTAACTGAGGATTAGGTACTCCAAAAGGAGGATTAAGCAAATAACTGTGTCATGGAAAATAGGAGAGACTGGTTGGGCCTCCTCTGTGCGGGGAGTACTTAATCCAGCTGGCAGCATTCAGAGCTATAGGAGGGAACAGGAGTTGCTTCCTCCTGCCATGGTCCCTGCAAATCTCAAATTTCCCTGAACCCCTGAACTGCTGCTCTCTAGTTCTGGAAGCTGCCAGGCAGGTGGCAAGGGTGATGCATTCAAGGCTGAGTTCTTTCCTGACTCAGTCGTTGTAATCCCTTTGTGGACAGACGAATCAAGCCACCTGTGTGGAATATTAAAAATGAAACAAAATGCAAAAAAAAAACACTGCCGATCTGTTAATGAATTTTCAGACTCAAAGTATGCCATCTGGAATAGACACAATGGCTTCTGGAATCTGTGTTGCTTCTTTCCTCTTTCTTATGATTTTGATATGGTTTTGGTAGCCATTTCTATGTTGATGCTTAAAGAGTGATATTACACAAAATTTGAATCTTAGTTCAAAATGTATGCTTTTCTCATTTAAGTTCTTGGCTCTTTGAAGAATTATAGCATTGCAAAGATTTCCTGGTGGGTTGCTGAGAAAAGTCTTTTTGGTCACCAGATTGTTTCCTCAATTAGCTGAAGCCTCTAAGTCTTAGGTCATAAGGAAAATGAGACAATTTGTCAGGGTGTTGAGTATGACGTTAGAGCAAATGCTGTGTCTGAATTGTAAAAGCAGCATTGGTTTTTGTGAAAGACTGAGAGAATGGGTGCACTGCTCATGAACATTTGCTGCAGTCCATGGCAGGCAGACAATTACCTGACTTTTTTTTATAGTTTATTTATTTATTTAGAGAGAGAGAGCACAAGAGTAGGGGAGGGGCAGAGAGAGAGGGAGAGATAGAATCCTAAGCACTGTTAGTGCAGAGCCAGATGTGGGGCTCTAACTCATAAGCCGTGAGATCATGCCCTGAGCCAAAATCAAGAGTTGGATATCCTACCAAGTGAGCCACCCAGGTGTCCCCATTACTGTGATTTTAATAAGAGCAATGGCTGCACTCAGCCAGCCCCACTGGACTTTCCTCTGGGAAGCCTGATGAAATGCACATGAACATCATACATGTATGTGTGAGAACACACACACACACACACACACACACACACACACACACACAAACTGTATCCATGCTGTTGATTTTATGCCTGCTAGAATCTATGGACAGAATTGCTCTCCTTCTTTTGACGAGATGAAGTCAACCCAGAATCCATTCTGATCCATCTTCCTCTGCCAGGCTAAATTCTGCCCTTTGTGGAATGTGAAAACTATAGCCTGTACTCTGATCCTAGAGGTGGCAGAGGTGGCATTAAAATTTGCTCATGTTTTCAACTCAGAGGATTAGATAAGTATGTGGCTTGAATCATCATATAGTCTATGGTTTGCTTAAATACTAATTTCTGGTGAACCATGTCATATTAAGATTCTATTGTTTAATAGGTCCTGGCCCTTGGACATTTATGGAAATATCTATGTGAACAACATGGTAGTTCTTCGTTTTTCTTATTCACCCTCTGTCTTGACTGATGTAGGGCTATGGGATGGCCTATGCAGCCCTTTAAAAGTCAATAAGTCTGACCGTCCACTCCAGTAAGTAAATCCTGGCTAGGACTTGGGTCTGGCCAGTGGTAGGCAAGCTGAAAAGAAGGCTGTACAGGCATGGTCTTATGCAGCAATGGCCAACTTTGGGCATCTTAGAGGATGCCATGTTCTCTTCAAAGAGCCCACCACACACAGAGAGTAAAGGATTAAGAGTCCCATAATGGAGATCCATTAAATGTTGTAGTGTTAGTAATAATTAAGCAGCATTTTATGACAGCACCAGCAGGCTAGTCAAGTGAATAATTCTTTTCAGGGTTTGCTCTTTCTCTCCATAGGTAAAGGATTTAGATGGATTTATGACATTGGCTGAAACGAATCAGTGGATAAATGATTATAGGATTTGAATGTGGTTAAGCCAAGATTAATGCTGCTGATTCCCGAGAACATAGGAGATGACTGTCACCCAAATATGTGAACTTGCAGTTCAAGATGTACTGCTTCTAGCCAGCAGTTCAGATTCTCTGGGCGCATACACATACCCACACTCTCTCAATCCAAACCCAGTATTCCCGTGTCATGCTCTGAAGGATGGTAAGCAAACAAAAATGATAGAGGGCTTGAACTGTGGTGAATAAAATACTCAATGTGACTAAATTGCTGCTCACTAGCATTCTCAGGTCACCAGGGTACCATTTAGGCCAAGGCCTTAACGAGGTCATTTACCTTTACCTACACCAGAACCATTACCTTAATTGCTACTCAGCCTTCATGAAAGTGTTTATGGGTAAACAGTTTTCACCAAGGGAGTTATTAACTACCCCCTGGATTACCATAGGATCAGGAATCATAAAAATAGTAGCAATTGTAGTCATAATAACCTATGTTGTGTAAGTATCTGTTATAAATGTCTTAAATTTTCACCACCACCATCACCACCCAGAGCAGCTTTAGGGTGAAGCACAGCATGGAAACAGAACACTGGTTATTAAAAAACATGAATGGATGAGAGGGTCCTCCTTATTCATCAAGTCTGGAAGGCATAAAAGAACAAAAGGGCTGCCATACCTTAACCTACT
Organism: Suricata suricatta; assembly: GCF_006229205.1. Classification (NCBI taxonomy): domain Eukaryota; kingdom Metazoa; phylum Chordata; class Mammalia; order Carnivora; family Herpestidae; genus Suricata; species Suricata suricatta. The sequence goes on from NC_043707.1 coordinate 73,937,393, forward strand.
TATGATCTCTATTGTCTTATACCTGTGCTGAGGAACTAGTGGTAGACATGTGAATTGTTCTCACCTTAATGGGAGGGGGGGCGGGATTGCTAAGGAAATATATATTGCATGTGTACCCAAGGTCAAGGTAGAGCCAGAGTTTTGCAAATAGTGTCAGTTCCATTGTCATTGGCTCATTCTATGGCTACATGGCACCCAAAGAAGTTGAAAGCAGATTATTTCAGTCCATGTCCCAGAAGTTTAACTGAATTAAATAAATGGGTATGTGTGTGGAGACCTAGTTATCTCATTTTGGGGACTGCTTCTCCAGTCCCTTGATGTGTGTCTACTTAACAGTAGATTTGCTATAGACTGAGAAGTACCTAGACTGAATTCTTGGTTGAGTCAACCTGGAAATATTTCCCACATCAGTCCTTGGGTGTCCTAAGCTGATATTCCATCCATATGGACTCACAGAGTCCTTTCTGCTCCTGGACCATTGTTCTGTACCTCCTCTCCCTTCTTAGTTGTCTGCATTACCTACAAAATAAAACTCAATCTGAAAGAGTTTCATTCCATACACTCTGCTTTGGACCCTTACCCTCTTCTCTAGCTGTTTCTTACAACTTTTCTACACATGTAGCACTCTGGATCATTTATGCCTCACTCATTGCCTGCCCTATGAGCAGAAAGCAAGATAATGTAAAGTATTTCTCAAATTGATCAATAAAGAGACCATCTTTAAATGAAACAAAAGGGCATAGATTTCCATGCTGACTTACTAAGTACAAATAAAAAATTTGGTATGATTATAGGATTTGAATGTGGTTAAGCCAAGATTAATGCTGCTGATTCCCGAGAACATAGGAGATGACTGTCACCCAAATATGCAAGGACCCTCTAGACTGAGTACGAGTCTCTTTCTTGGTCAGTAGAGAACTAGATAGTTCTTCTTCCAAAAGAGAGCCTTTCAAACATTTGAGGAAAATAATCATAGATCCTTCAAGTCTTTTCCTCATCAGGGTAATATTTTATGTTTTTTCAGCTGCTACTTATAGGGAATAGTTTCAAATTCCCTTCCATTCAGCTTACTTCTCATATGAAATCCAGTTGTGTAATGTCTTTCTTGAAGTATAAACAGTATGGCCCACAGACACATCAGTCCGTTGATCTGGATCCCACACTTCTAGAGTTGTCATCTCTAATTGTTAAAAGACTTTTTTGCAGCCACATCCTATACGATTAACTCATGTTGATCTTGCTGTCAACTAAAAAGCCTGTATCTTTTAAAAACACTTGCATGACTATTATGAAGGTATCTCTCCTTCATTCTGTATTTATGCAGCTGGTCTATTGAGCATAAATGAAGGCCTTCACATTGATCCCTGTTAAAGTTCACCTTGTTAGTAAGCCCAACATTCTAGCTTCTCAAAGTCTTTGATGATCCTGATTCAGTATTTGGATCCCTCAACGAGTTCCCTCAGACGAAAACAGATCTACATACCATTTTTGTACTTGGAAAAATGCTGCTGTCACAGCCTTACACTTGAATCAAAGGAGACCTGTCTCAGTCTAGGTTATGAGCTAAAAACACAACACCTACAGGAGTGAAGAGGTAGGTAATAGACAGTAGTTGACCAGAGTGTATTAAGGTGTCTTAGTTCACACCTGAATAACAATAACAGTATGGGGACCAGCAACACCAAGTGGGCTTTGGGAAGTGGTGGGTATAAGTAGCTGTGTTGCCATGAGGTCACATTCCAGTGGTGTTTAAAGTAGCTTGGAACTAAGGCCAAATAGCTCCTGCTGTTTTTGACAACTCAAGCTGCAACAATGGGCAGTATGCTTTTCATCTTAAGATAGTGCTTGTAATATATATAAATTAAAATAGGGCATAACAAATGCATGGTCTGATTTTCCTATCATGCAAGGATATATAGCTTGTTCCTGCCCTCATGAAATTCTGCCTACCAACAAGGAGATCACAAAGAAGAACCACCTGGAGACAACAGCCAAAACTTCCTACACTGCTAGTGGGAAATGCAGCTCAGAAAAGGGGCAGAGCAATTTGATTATGTCTCACTGATTAGGTGAATGTCCAGACACATGAACAAAAGGATGATTTCTCAGGAAAACAGTAACTGACCCACACTGTTGTTGTTTAATTTTCTTATCACATACAGACACACACACACACACACTGAATGAATGAATGGATGAATGAATGAATGAGGAAAGGGCCTATCCAAAGTATCTGGGATAAACTCACTGCTGTTTTCCCAGGTAATAAAGATGGCTATCTTTGTCCAGAACAGATGCTATGAGATCATGTCTCCGAGAGATGAACTGAGAATGAATTCACTTAAATTATGATGCTCACAGAGAGGATTTTAGCTGAACATTTGTTCATATGATTTATGGCACCCTCCATCCGGTGGAGTCAATGTGAAAAAATGAAACTTAATTACAGCATACAGACAGCAGTTTGCTTAAAAGAGAGCTAAAAGTTTGTGGGGATTTTTTTTTTTTTTTATGAGACAGGAAGCTTATCCTAAAAGGAGAAAGAAGAAAGCTTTATAAAACATTTGCAACTCATCAGAAGTGTGGGTCTGGTCCTTAGTGTTTGGGGAGGGGAGGGTTGGGCTGTGATTCCCCTTAGCCTTTAAGCAAATTGCATCCAACCCTAGGTCCTTACCTACTCCAACACCAGCCTCTCCAGGATTTTCTTTTATTTTAGCCTAGGCTTTCCCTTTAGGGAAAGAGTAGTATTGTTGTCCCTTCTTGGCAGCTCAAGTCTGGAATTTTAAATTTATAGTGTAAGAACTGTTCCGGTATTGGTATGGCTCAGAGGGTGTCATTATCAAATCCAATTAAAAACATTCTTTCTGCTAATAAAAAAGTCAGCACCTTCCCTTTAAACTAGGACCCACCCTTAAGTTAATTAATGGCTGTTAGCACCTTATTTGCTTTCAAGGAAGGATCTCTTGGGTACCCAGCTTCTGAGGCTAAGCAGAGTCTAGTTGGTAGGTCAGTGACTAAGTTTGATTCACATGCCTGACCCCCAACTAATTCTTCGTCTGAAATTTAGTCTCTTAAACTTATTCTTCATCTGAAATTGAGTCTCCTAAACTCTTTATGTCTTGAGATCCCATCTAGAGAGACCAGGTTAATAGTACTATTTGGCAAAGTTTTTTAAGATCTACAGATGAACCTGTCTGATGAATAATACTAATGCTTACAATACTCACTGAATGATAATTGGTCCTCTTTGGACAATTTAGGATTCATATGCCTCCACCCAAATCATTCTGTGAATGGCAGCCAGCCTCTGAGGGTTAGATTTAGCTTTTTCACTTAAATTTGCAAACTGGTACTGCTTTGATCAAGAAAAAAAATATAACAACGAAATGATACTAGCTAAGATTTGGATAGCATTTTGTATTTCCAGCATGCTTTCAGATAATACATTATGTAACTCACAAGCAAACAGCATTTTATCTTTTTCAGGCATGCGAAGACAGCAGGATTCCTGAATTCTCAAAAACTAATCATGAGCACCTCTGAGACCGACTGTTGGGTCTATTTTCAATAGATTTTGCAGTTAAAAAGGTGATCGATGATTCCATTTCCTCTCCAAGAGTCAAGCGAATTTATCAGCTTCTGATTGTTGCTTTCACCTAAAATAAGGTGCTGGTCTGGGCGCTCAAGCTCAGATTCGGGGGGAACCACTCATTCATCCTCTTTTCCTTATTACTCACCTACCAGTTCTTTCTCACCGCCGAGGCTGCTCCGGTGGCTTTAATGGAGGGCATCAGCACTGAAGAGCTGCTCTACAAATGCAGGGATCTTCCCTGCACGGAGGAAAGAGGAACCCGTATCGCTGAAGCCTCACCTCCAGACGATTTATCTAACAAATTCCATTTCCTGCATGCCATTTGCCAGTATTTATCTTGTGTGTGGGCTCCCATGGAGGATCCCCATAAAGGATGGTCCTGTTATAACCTAGAGTCATGTTTTTCCATCTAAATAATGAAGAGGCTTCAGTTCCCTCCCTTCCTCTTTTGTTTCTTACTGCTTAGATAAGATGGCCATAATCAGAATGGTTAATATGAAGGGGGTCTTTTTTTTTTTTTTGCCTAGAAAGGGGCTACCTTTGTACTTTCTTTCCTTAAAAAAAAGTCTATAAATTTGACAAGCTTCCTTCCTTTCTTCCTGTCTCCCTCTCTCCCTCCTCCTTCTTTCTTTCTTAAATATAAATAGCCAGTTTTTTCTATGTCAAAGTATCTTCCTTTAGAGATTAAAATATATATTAATAAAATGCCTCTTATATAATCACTTGACAGGTAAACTGCTTTGTCTGACAATGTTTTAAATTAACAGTAACCTAAAAAGCATACAGGGACTCTCCATAGGGAAGTTTCTTTCTTCTTTTTCATTTTTCAATCCTCCAATTGCAAGTCATTCATTTTTACATTTCCATGTTAAAGATAGGACACTAAAAGTGCATTACCTTAATAATCAATAACTCAGTGGGAGGTCTTAATGGGGAGAATTCACTGGAAGCTACATTCCAGTTGAAGTAGCAAAGGACCACCATAGGCCTGCAGGCTATAATTAGACAACCATAAAACTAGGAGGTAAAGGGTGGCAGACTACATTAGCAGTAAAATGCTAACTTGCAAGTAATAAGTCTCGAATCTTTCATGTCTACTCGAGTGTCACTTATACGTGAACAAGGAAAATGTTATGTTAAAGAACAAATTTACATTTAGGATCCCTAAAGCTTAAGGACTGGTGAAGGTTAGCGAGGCAATGAGAAAACAAACGAATACAAATCGGCACACTTCACAATTTTCCCTCAGTGCTGTCTTCCCTCTCCCTTTCTTTTCCACCCACCCGTTTTTCATCCCCCTCCAGGGTCTGAGAAACATCACAGAATTTAAACACAGGAAACCAATATAAAAACCCTCTCATGCAAAGAAACAGTGCGGCTGACTTTACATTGTTTCTATTCATGGCTCGCTAGTTTTACATTTTCTGATCAGTGACTGCCACTGAGACCAGGAAACCAGTTTCTTCAAGAGCATCAGTGGACTGTCTGAAGGCCTTGCATTATTGATTTTCTGCTCGTAGATTCCAGTTGCTCTGTCAATCATGGGCTAGAAATACAAGATGGCAGTCAATAAGCAAAAGGACTGAGCTCCCATGAAGACAAGAAAATAATTCAAAAGATCTGATTGAAGCAGAAAATGCCAAAATCCTCAAGAGAGAAGAAATCAGATAAGCCTTTCGGGAAAGAAAAGTCCATAGTACCCCCAAAGGCACATTGTTTTTGACGGGGGAAATATTCTTGCCAAGTGAGTCTGAATTTGTTCACCAAATGAATTCATTAGTGCGAACATGTGTTAAGTGCCTGTTAGGCAACATTAAAGGTAGGGATGTCACAAAGAGGAATATTATTCTGCTGCTATTGGGGAGAAATGTATGGGGCAAACATGAAGTTGTAAGAACAAGTGCTGAGGACGGTAGTAAAGGGAAAAACAAGTGGCTTTGTGATTACAGAGGAAGGAGATGCGACAGCCTGGGCGAGTGAGGAAAGCTCCCGGGGGTGACAGTTGAGTTGCATCCCGAAGAATGCTTAGGAGTTCTACAAACAAAGGGGGAGCAGAACACTCCCTGCTGAGGACTCAGCGTGCGGCAACCACCCTACACTTGCTTACTTTTATTCATACAGATTAAACGAGCAAATGAATTATTGAAAGAGGCATTCTTTAGACTAGAGCTATGAACCGAACACTGTTATGTTGGTTTTCAACTGTTTAATGATTTCTTTCCCTCGTCTTCTATGAGCTGTAATCCCACAGTGTCTAACTCATGCCTTGTGCAGAGAAGCTGCTCAATAAATATTTGTTAATGGATTGATCAGGGAGAGAAAGGCTAAGCATGAACTGAAGGAAGGAAGCAAAATATCTTTAAGGAGTTATTAAATGTCTTTAGGATCCTTTAATATGACTAAAATATTAAAATTATTAAATGATGAAAAGACAAATATGAAAATTCTAGAGTAAAGTATCTGCTACAAATCCAATGTTTGGATAATGGGATTTTCTGCTTGATGGGATTTTCTGGTTAAAGAAAAGCTATCTTAAATCTTTTAAAGTTGTATTTGTTCAAGTTACTACCTACTAGACAGGGTGCTAAGGGCTCTTCCCGTTGAGTCCTGAATAATCAGACTCCACTGCTCTGTCTCCTCTCCCACCCATCAAGCTCACTCATGGTGCTCCTGTCCACAGTGGCTCTTCTAGAAGATGCCAAGTGTCTTCCCACTGCAAGTTCTTCTTTATGTATTATTCTTTCCACCTGAAACACATTTCTTCCCCTACAAGGTAAGAGGGGTTTACATGTCCTGGGGAGGGCTGGGGCTCAGTCTCACCGAGTAACACTAACCTCTAGGAGATTACAGCTGCCTAGATTGCAGGGAAATGACTTGCAGGAGCTCACCTCAAATCCTCTGTGAACCTCCTCTCTGCAGTCTGGCCCTGCATCTTTGCACCTGCCACTCCAGAACACCACCTTCTCCTCTTTCTCTTCTTTTCTGCCTTCCATTTATTGTCTAACTCTAAACTGGGTCTTCCAAAGGGCAGAAGATATTGGGAAATGTAGTTCCTCATTCTTCTGCTATGCAGTGAAATTGCAATAGAAGAGACACTGGTTAGGTTGAGTTGACTACAGATAATCCAGCACCCTGGCCGACTTCTACCCATCCTTCATTTTCCCAGACTATTTCCTGACCCCTGACAAGACTATGGTCCTCTGTCACAGTATTTCTTAATGACACTTAGCACAATTGTAATCTTGTGGTTATAGGTGTAACTATGGATTAAATGTTTCTCTTATCCACTGAAAGCACGAGTTCTTTGTGTTTACCTAGTATTCTCTCACCTTCCACCACCTATTAGGCTCTCAGTAAACATTTACTGAAGGCACGGATGAAGTACCTCACATTTTTTTTCAATGATTTATACTCTTGCAGTGCCTGAAAGTCATCCTTTCTGAACACTGTACAGACGTGACGTTTTGATATAAAGCTAACAAGTGGAGGCGACTGGCTTAAGCCAATGACTGAGGGATAAACTTGGGAACTGTTTTAAAGGTTAATAGCAGGGAGGACAATTTGGCATTCTCCATCAAAAGTTTTTAAAATATGTCTATCCTTTGACCTAGAAATTCTAAGAATGTATTTAATGACATTTTAGGCTGTGAAAGAGATTGATGTATAAAGATTATTCATTGTATTATTCATTGCAGCCTCTGGAAAGAGTTGTCCTTACCCTGTTTATACTTCCACACCTCCCCCTCACTTCTTACACCACTACTGTATGGCGTCAGTCCCCATAAACCCACTGAAAAAGTCCGTCTGATGCCAGTAATAACCACCTTCTCATCAGTAAAGCCAATGGATATTTATAGTTTGTGTCTTACTTGACTCCTCAGAGCACTTGACCTGTGGACCATTTTCTCCTCTCCCTCTGGCTTCCAGTACTTGACTGTTCCTCTGCCTTCCTGGCCACCCTTTCTCAGTCTCAATCTCAATCTCTACTTTGTGTTTTGCTCTGGGTTCTCATCCCTTTCTGCTCTCTCTGGGCAAATTCATTCTTTCCTATTATTTCAATTATCTTTCATATGCAGAAAAATCTCAAGTCTATTGCTAGACTGAAAGGATTTAATACATGCACTTGGCTACTGGATATCTCAGTTCGGCATGTGAAACTCAACTTACTTAAAACGAATATATCTTGGGGGGCCTGGGGGGCTCAGTCGATTAAGTGTCCGACTTCTGCTCAGGTCATGATCTCACAGTTTGTGAGTTCGAGCCCTGTGTCAGGCCCTGTGTTGACAGCTCTGAGCCTGCAGCCTGCTTCAGATTCTGTGTGTCTCTGTCTGCCCTTCTCCCACTCACACTCTGTCTTTCAAAAATAAATAAACATTAAAAAAAAAAAAAACACCTGAATATATCTGAGGCACCTGAGTGGCTCAGTCAGTTAAGCATCTGACTCTTATTTACAGCTCAGGTCATGACCTCATGGTTTGTGGGTTCAAGACCCCGGTCAGTACCCTGTTAGCACAGGGCCTGCTTGGGATCTCTCTCTCTCCCTCTCTCTATCCCTTCCCCACTCTCTCCTTCTCTCTCCCTCTCTCTCTCCAAAATAAAGAAATAAACTTTAAAAAACCAAACTGATTATGTCATCTTTCCCAGCCCAGGTGCTTCATTCAATTACTTATTCAGCCAAAAAAGTGTGTGTGTGTGTGTGTGTGTGTGTGTGTGTGTGTGTGTGTGTGCGTGTGCGCGCGTGCACATATGTTACAGAATTGGAGATGAAGGATCTTTTTACTTATTTTCAGGTAGGAAAGCAAACTGGCAGCAGGACATAAGTAGTCCATGATTATTCTTTTCAATCTAGTTCTGTTTACTTCACAGTAAACTCCTTCCAGATTTTCTCAATACAGTTACCACCAAACCCTAATTTAGAGTGTTTTGGGTTTTAGACTCCCCCTCTTTTTCTGAATCTTTTAAGATATTTTAGATAAAACAAGGAAGGCTTGGTACCATTTCAAACCAGAATCCATAAACATCCCCTTTAATGGTTGCATAATTCCATCATATGGAAATATCAGAGTTTATTTAACCATTCTCCTAGTGCTACATGCTAATTAAAAATGAGTTCAGAAGCATGCTAGTGAATTGATGGCCCAGGATCATTAGGCTGCAGTGAGGGTAGGCTTCATAGATCCTAATGTTTACGTGAGTCTGAACATATTTAGATTTTGATTTGAAAAAGGAATTTCTAGTAAGAATATACTCACCAGTATTTCTGTGTTGGTTTAAAAGAGATCTGCTTCCATATTCTAAAATAATCTGTCAGAAATAAAATAGAACACCAATTTAAGAGCTTGGGGGATTATTGTGTGCTCTATGCAAGAAGGGCTTCATACTTTAACATAATTATGGGAATGTTTGGTTCTGCCTTGGTTGAAGATTATAGTTTTCAAGATATTTTTGCCTTATCAACCTTTCATAAGTCAGTTCAAATATGAATAAGTCTCTGGAAGCTTGAAGAGAGAAGGAAGATGGCAGCTTACTTTCCAGAGGAATATGACTTTACTTTGATTCATTTGAATAGTAAGTGAAGTTTTAGGGTGACTTTTAGTGTGCTCAAATAGCTGCACATCTATGTATTCCATGGCTTGCCTTCATCTTGACTGAGAAAACACCAACATACATGTATAAGGTTTCAAGAGACACTAAGCTCTTGCTTGCTCTCCCCACTAGCCCTCCTTAATGCCCACATTTGCTTGTCAGCAACCTTTTTCTGGCTTCTGACAGTAACTTAATCAAGTAGCATGTAAATAATAAAAGTTCATTCTGTCACCCAGGCTAAGCATTTGTTATCAAGTACATAAACGTACAAAATACGGACATTCTTCAAGGAGAAAATAATGTTTTTGAGAAGAGGAAATACGTGCATGAAATAAATGGAATATCACTTAAATACATCGGTAATCCTAAACTGATGATGGAAAGACTAAAAGACTTGGCAGAATAAATACTGCCATAGTGGCCATGTGAAACGAATGATTCAAGATGTTCTGCTGATATACTAGAGGGTGGGACTGGAAAAGGAGTGGGAGTTGAAACAAGTCATCTTGGAAATTTGTCAGAATTGGCCTGAGAGCAGAATGGCTTGTGTTGAAAAAGAATGAGTTTCCCATTACTAAAGTCATTAAGTAGATGCTGGATAAGCACTGACTGATGCTGTTGTGGAAGGGGCCCAGGAGTGAGATCGGAAGCTGGGCAGGGGAAACTTTAAGGTCCATTGTGACTCTGAGAGTCCATGCACTGCTTACAAAGCAGAGATCATGGGACTTTCTAGCAATTAGATAGTATATTTTACAGATAATGCAGAACTGAGATATTGTTTTGATAGACTTGAGTGAAGCATTTCTCTTCTAGAAGTGAACCTGTCATTATGCATTTATTTTCTGGGATATTATCCCCTGCCTCTATCAGATTTTCAAAGGTTCCAAACACATTCTGACCACAGCAAGAGAGGGCCTGGCCTAAAAGCATTTATGCCCACTTTTCATTGTGTTTCAGTGATTGGAACGTCAGGTCTGTTGGTGGGAAAGAACAAAAGGAGGTTGTGAGATTTAGCAGTGTCGGGGCGGGGGGGGCGGGGAGTGTGGCGGAGACCTGGAGGGGGTATGACTTTTTTCTTATTTTTGCATTGACTCAAAACTGAAATCATCTTCCTTCCTCAGGGCAGCTCCCTTTCCATTTCCACAAATTGTACCACTACATAATTTGTACAGTGTAATGTCAGGGTTCTCCAAAGAAACAGAATAAAAAAGAAATGTATAGTTATGTCTATAGAAGTATATACACATATGTATACACATGTATCTGCACATATGTATACACATATATGTGTTTGTGTCTGTATATATATCCTTAAAATACATCTCTTAATATGTGTTATATATATCTTAGTATATATAAGAAAGGTATTTTAAAGGAATTGGCTCATGTGATTTGGGGGATTGGCAAGTACAAAACGTGTAGGTCAAGCTGGAAGACTGGCAACTTGGAAGGCATTGATGCTGCAGTCTTAAGACAGAATTTCTTCTTTTCCAGGAACCTCAGTTTTTGTTGTGATCTTCAGCTGTTCAGATGAGGCCCACACATTTCATTGAGGCTAATCTCCTTAATTTAAAGTCAACTGATTGTAGATGTTAAACACACTTACAAAATACTGTCACAGCAACACTGGGATTAGAGTTTGATTAAATTAACTGGGTGCCGCAGCCAAGCTAAGTTGACACATAAAATTAACTGTCAGAACCACTATGCTAGTGTCTTCAAGGCCAAAAAATGTAAAGTGATCATTCTGTGTCATGAAATTTCATTGTGCTTATATCTTAGGAAGAAACACAAGAAAAATCAGCTTTAGTGGAGATGGAACGTGGTGAATGAAATACCAAGAAAACACACGGAGCCTCCTTCACAGTTGTGTCTAGCATTGGCTTTGGTAACTGGAGTTAGCAGTTGCTGAGCTTTTTGCGCCTCTTTCCAAGTGGTAGCAATAGATTTGCTCTTATTTATCTTATTTTGTCTTTGTGGGATGGATGGCTTAGATTATGCATAGAATTTCTGGTTGAGTGATGTAGTCACACTCTAACCTACGAAGCTGTCTGGAGAACTAGCAGCTATTAACAAAAACACATTAATTTTGTGCCTTTAATATATCACATCAACATCACAATAATAGCTGCAGCAGTCGGTTGTTGCTCCATATCAAACAACTGCAAAGTCACTTATGTTCATTGGTGTGCGTCTGAACCTGCCTGACTTTGGTCCTGGGTTCGCTTCACATCCACTTGTTACTGCGGGGTCATCTGAGACATGTCCGTCTCACAGTTCAAGCAGAATAACAATGCATCAAAGTGGAAATGGGGATGCCTCTGAACGCCTGGGCTTGGAGCCTACATACCATCAACTCCGCCCACGTTCTATTGACAAAAAATGTCACACCGTTTTTGTCAATAGACTGGGGCTGTGGGGCTGAAAAGTTACATGGCAAAGATCACGGATACATGGAGAGATGAAAAGTTGGGCCAATAATTTAATCTATTACATTTGCGATATTGTCTTAGTTTTCTACAGTTTCTTTGACAAATTACCACAACCAGTGGCTTAAAATGACAGAAATATGTTCTGTTACAATTCTTTGGGTCAGAAGTCTGAAATTAGGTATGGGGTGAAAGTAAGATGTCCCAGGGATGTGCTCCCCCTGGAGGCTGTAAGGGAGAATCCATTTGTTGTCTTTTCCAGCTTTTGGTGGCTGCTGTCATTCTGTGACTCCTGGCTGCTTTGCTCCAATCTCTGCCTCCATGATCACGTTGCGTCTTCCTTTTCTGTGTAAGTGAAGTCTCCCTCTGCCTCTCTCTTTAAGGATACATATGATTGCATTTAGAGCCTATTTGGATAATTTAGGAGACTTCTCTCCATCTCAAGATCCTTAACTTAATCATATCATTTGCATATAAAGTAATATTCAAGTGTGCAGGAACTAAGTAAGGCCTGATCTCTTTGGAAGATAGTTTTCAGCTTATTGTGGATAAGAAAGGAATCCATAGAATGCTCACCACATATAAGATACTAATCTAAGCTTTTACATCTGTTAACTCACTTAATTCTAAAAACAACCTTTGATGTTGCTTTAGTTATTATCCCCACTTTCTAGATGAGAAAAATAAGGCAAAGAGAGGAAAAAAAAACAACTTGTTCAAGTAGGAGAGCCAGGATTGGAGCCCTCTGGCTCCAGAGTCTCCCTCAATCACTATAGTCTTCTATTTTTCAACTTTGTGTATAAATCCACAGAAACATAGATGGGAACCATAGCCTCTAACACTGGGACTTTTAGCACTGAGCTTTCAATATCATTAATGTAAGGTTTAATAGATGGAGGCAGAGATGGGAGGACAAAAAGACTGCGTTATGGAGCCAAGAAGGCCTTTATTGGAGTCTGCAATTCCCGAGCGAGGTTCTGTGACTCTGGAGCGGGGAGTCAGGGAAGTCGCGCCTGATATGAGAGAGCAAGGTGTTTTATGGGTGCAGAAGTTCCGGGTTTAAGCTCAGGTGGGCCGATAGCCACATAGGGTCATCTTTGGACAGTGGCAGGATTCAATTGGCTGTTCGCTTCGGTGGGGAGGGGGACGCTGGAATTCCATGGTGAGGCATTACAGTTTCATACAGTCCAGATTGAGAGTGGGGGTCGTCAGTCCTGGTGGCACCTGGATCTGTTATCTGACCTGCAATAAAATGGCCGCTGGTGTTTTTCAAATGGCTCGGGTCATCCCAGGTCTGCAAGTGGGGGTTGTCAGTGTTCGCAGCTTTCCACATCAAAGTGGCCGCTCAGTTGCCTTCCCATGGCAACTCTTACAATTAAGTGTTTTGGTTTCTCATACTGGGAAATATGGAATGAGCTTCTGAGGAGTTTAGGGAGTGACAAAAAGAATGCTTTGGATGCTCTCAGGAATTGTTCCAGAACTATTGGGCTAGGAGCAGTAACCATATTCCTAGGTGATATTCCAGTGGCCAAATTCTTCACAGAGCCTCTCAGTTTAGAACATTTCTGCTTTGTAAATGCTTTTGTTTCTTCTCTTTGAGATTCCTAAGATTGTGATTAATGCCTGTTGGAGTTTGTGTTCCTGCTTCCTTCAGAATGCTGAATCCAAGGAGGCTTAATATGCACAATTTCATAGGAAACAAAATTGAGGGGGGGGATGATGGTTTTGAGCCAGTCATTCAACAGGATGATGTGCTTCTTAAACACGCAGGCATTTTTTGGGACTAAAATGCTGAGTTTTCGTAGCTTAGCTTCTGATCTACCTTCCACAAGGGATACATTAGCTACATCTATCAGTGTGTTTGTTATCTTGGTTTAAATAGTCACAGAATCTAATTTATTATATTATGGAGAACCCTAACATTTCACAAAAAAGATGAATCTGACCGGATGTGGTGTGAGCCAAGTAGAGGTTTTCCTATTGTTTATACTTTACAAGGACTTTCCTCTCTTCACTCTTTAACCCACATGTTTTTGAAGGTCATTAATTGGCACATCATTTAATCATTTGTCACCAATCAAAAATGTTTTATATATAGGTGTGATATTTATTTCCAAATGGGTTTGTTGGCTCTTTAGGTATGCTGAGGAATGTTCTACTACACATAAAAGCCACTATTGTTTTCTCCAAGAGTAAATACATTTAGATCCATGAGCTTTAAATAGATTCCAAATTTATCAAAACTACATCCTTAAGTCTACCAAAATGGCTGAACAGTAAAAATACACATTCTCACTTAGGCTTTTGGAAGTTGAGACAAAAGTCAGTTTCTAAGGTATAAACAGTAAACTCAGAGCAAGACCCTTTCCTTCAATTTTTCAGTTTCTACTGCTTTGTAGAGAGCTATCATTTGTATTAATCCGAAAGAGAAGACAGAAGATCAAGGCTAATAATTGAATGCCTGTCATAAATGGAGTTGCCAAAAATTAAACATGGTGCACGGATCAGGGAAGTAGAGGAGGTTTTATATTGGTCTCTTCCTTGAATATTACTGCAGACACAGAGGAAAAACACCTAAAATATTAGGAGGTTTACGACGTTCATGTGCAGTGGAAGGTAATGGTTAGGAGTTTCAGAAGAAACATGAACACTCGAGATGGTGGTGATACATAAACCGAAGCTTGTTCCCATGTCAGACATGAGCGCTCTCTCTCCTCCCTGGCTGGAGGAGAGTCAGGTAGTCACATGGCCCTGCCCCTACTTCAATCAGATCTCCACTCAAAGAGTTCTTTGAGGAATGGCCAATCCTATCAGAAGTAGCAACTCCTGCCTCTCCACCCTTGTCTGATTCATTTTTTCTTCTTGATATTTATTATTACTTCAGTTTATTACCTGTTCATCTGTTAGTTGTTAGCTTGTTTATTATCTGTCTCCAGCCCATCCCCCCTACCCCCCCCCCACACACACCTGGAATACTGCCTGGCACTGAGTGGATGCCCAGCACCTATCTGCTGTTTCTGGTTCGTGTTGAATGGTCATCCTCCACTTCCGTTACAGGCACACTCTATCTACTTGTTTGTTGTTAATTGAGTGCTTACACACACTTTGGAATTCAGAAAAATTCATTTGAAATACTCCCCCAAATTCAAAAACAAAGAACCAGGGGACATAAGATGTGAGGGTTCATTTTATAGATAATGACAATGAAGCTTCAAGAGGAAAAATGAATAGTTCAAGGTCACAAGGTAAAAAATTGGGAAGTTTTGAGGTGTTATCCTATTGACAAGCTAGCAAGTTAGCCTTTCATACTGTCATGGATGCCAGCAGAGGCATGACATTTCTGGGGTGGAAGCAAAGGACACCATTCTCATGTCCTAGTAAACTTCATGGACATTATATTTGCATCTTTTCTCCTTGTTCTCTCTACCTACCCACCAGCCTCATGGGAGTGAAGTGGAAGGTGCCCAAGTGGACGCCGTATGCACACACAGTGGGTTTGTGTCACAGCTGAGGAGCTCTGAGCTTAAAAAATTATATCTTCTATAATAAGCAGTAAGCAAAGCTGACCCTTGTTTCTGAAGAGCCATTATCTCTATCATTCAATGCTGTATAACGTACCTGAGAAGACAAAGGGAATTCATATCGCTGCTCATAAGACATGAAGAAATGCTAGAGATCCGTGGAGAATTGTCTCTCAATATAAGCTAGTTAGTAAAAACAATGGGGAGTCATGTTCTAACTCTTGTTTAATTATTGCTTTATTAAATTACACAAAATCTGTATGGCACTTAGTACAGTGTCTGGCATAGTAAATACTCAATAAAAGTTTACAATTCTCATTTCCCAAACTGCCTTTTCATCTTTGGATTATATATAAGTTTCTGCTTTATTTCTGATTATGTGTATCATAGATATTGGGATAGGTTCCACTTCATAAAAAGATGCACTAGAAAAACACTCAGCCACAATCTCAGCAACATTGAACTCTATTCTGAACACATTGATACAGGAAGCCTACTCTAGGCAATCACTAAATGAATGTGGATACATCAGGAATGTTTCATACCCTGTAAACATAACAAATACATGGAATCTTAGAGTGGGGACCTTAAAGATCACCTTCCCCAACTTGTCCTCTTTCCCCAGATTTGCCCATTTCCTAGTGAGGAAACAAGGTGAAGGACTGGATGGCTGTCCACAGTCATATTGAGTTAATAGCAGAGTGGGGAATGTAACCGTCTTGGTGCAATCGTATGCTCGTAACAATAACTTGAGTCTTATCTTCTCATACTGCTTTTTAAAAGGGCATTCACAGTATGAATGGTTTGAGTTAATTGCCTCTTTAGGTACTTATTCAGGAGAATGAGGGGCTGCCCTGTTCTGAAGGTGATGAACTTGGGATACACTGAAAGAGAAGCCAGTGGCTGCATTAAGAGTACAGATTAAAAGCTATGAAAAATCTTAAGAGCATCAATTAATCAGTACTTATCTATAGAATAGGAGATAGTACATCATAACAGATGCAAACTCGGGTCAGAGGTGGGTGTGAATTCCTACTTTATTTAGCTCTTTAAAGTTATTTAACATTGTTTTGACTCTGGTCCTTCATACACATCCTGAACATAGTAACTGTCTTTTTTATATGATTAAATGATAAAGGCATACATATTACTTAGCATAGTACACATATAACAAGCACTCAATAGTATTAGGGTCACTTACATATAATGTGCCTTAGGTTTCATAAATCATTTGGAATGGGTTGCCCCTTCTTCTTTTGCCAGCCTTCTCCACTCTGCTTTGTTCACTTGGAGAAAGAGCCATATGGGCCATCTAAATAAAAACCTTGGGTTCAAGTCGATGGCGAGCCCTGGCAGGGACTGGAGAAAGTGAGCTCCCACTGTGGCTCACTGTGAAGTCCACCAAGAGCCTTAACTTCTGCCAAACTGCCTTCTCCATAGGACCTTCTGTACCGTGGGAGTTCTGACAACTGCTCTCCCCTCCTTGCCCCTCACCTACTAATAGTAGCCAGGGGTGCTGCATTGTCTTTTGTGGCCTCCTGATACATTGTTCCTTCTGGCTTCAATAAAGAATCCTTTTGCTCAATATTTCTCAAATTATCTGAATCTGAATGTGCCCTTTAATTCTTGCTGATTCATCATCTTCCCATTTGATCTTTACAACAACTCCGCAAATTAAGTATTATTTCCATTTAACATATGAAGGTACTAAAGCTCAGGCAAGTTAAACTAATTTCCCAAAGTCAATTGACTATTAAATGACAATGTCAAGACCAGAATCTAGTTTTTCTGGCTCCAAAGTCCATAGTCATTCCAATGTGCCATGTTGATGTGCATATATTGCATTCCCTAGATTATATTCCTCAAGGGCAGGACCACGGTCTATTAATTTTTTTAAAGTTTATTTATTTTTGAAAGAGACTGGGGGTTATGATGGGCAGAAGAGAGAGAGAGCGAATCTCAAGCAGGGCCATCATGGTCAGGGCAGAGCTCAACCGACTGTGAGATCATGACGTGAGCCGAAATCAAGAGTCAGAAGCTTAACTGAAGTCAAGCCACCCAGGTGCCCCTAATAATCTTAGTATGTATTCCCACTTTATTCCAAGTACACAGTTTATGTTCAATATATACATTAAAACTGTCTATCAAATATAGTTTAAAGGTTATTTTTGGGGGAGGTGTACACAACTTCATCAATATTACATTTCATATTATTTGAACATACTATTTTACATATGTTAATAATCTTATTACTCATTAACTATCAAAAAAAAGCACACAATTGATGAGGGAATGTTGTTGGTGGGTGGTGGGGGAAAGAGGAGGATGACTTCACAGTCAGCCTGGGGAATTGTTCTGGTTGAATTCTTTAGGTTTTTTTTTTCTGGGTCTGGCTCTGAAATGTAAAGAGCTCTGGGACTCCAGCTGCAGATGAAAGAGGTGGATTTTTGTTTTGAAAGAAGCTGAAGGAGGTGGGTGTGTTTTTCTGTGTTTGAATTTCCGCTCTTTTCCTGCATTATAGAATCTGACTTCCTACAGAAAAGTTTAGCATCTGTTTTGTGATTTGATGAATGGCTTTGAGCTGTTAATTTAATTACTTCCTAGTAAGACACTAATGACCTTTTTTGTTCCACTAAATACTAGTGTGTTTAGCTATAAATTAACCATAACTAAACACTTGGAGCTCCAATACTTAACAATTCATATCGCTCAGGTTTTAGTTGTAGTTACTAGAGTTAGGGATTTCCCTGGTCTGTGGATTTTGCTTTCAAAATCTGTAGTTGGTGGGAAGGCCACTGACTTTCTCATAATAGCAAATTTAGGGGAATTGAATGCAATATGAGAAGATAAAGGAGAAGAAAAGAGAAAAATACCCCAACACATTTCTAAGTCTAAGAAATCCCATTTAATGTCCTCATACTAGGAGTTGGGGTGTGGAATTTAAATCTTTCCAGTCCCAGTTACCTGGAATTACTTGTTCTCTGGTGGCTGCAAATAATGGGATAGGGGAGGGGGGGTTAAGCCAACAACTGACTCGCATATTTACTTATTGATCACCAGGTTTCAAATGTCCTTTCCAGAGTGAGGACATCTTTATATATTTCATGGGAATAAATATTAATTCGGCCCTTCTCCAGGTCTTCTGTCATGGTCACTGAGTGTTGATTTGATTGGTAATTGAAATTAGGGCATTGCAGCTCCCACTGGACTTGAATCAGCTTCCTCTTGGAATACTGCCAAGTTAGATCTTTTCCTGAAGGGCCTCAACTAAACAGGGAGGCCACGGAAGGTTCGAGTCTGCCTCTAGCAACAGGAGTAATGCAATTGCTCGGGAAGTCTGTATCATCAAGAGATTTATTTCCTGCCTTCTTTGAAATAGCACTTTCTCACCAACTAGGAATTCTCCCCAAGCTCCAAGATAAATATTTTTGGAAACCTAATGATATTTGATTTTCTCAAAATGGAGACAAAGATAAGGTACATGTTCAGGAAGGAAATAGGCAGGAATCTCAGTCCCCACTCCTAGCTGAGGCATATTTAGTTTCCAAAATGGAGCAGTTGAAAGAAATTCGAAATAAACTGTAGCTTGAGTGAAAGGTTCTCGCTGCTTCTTCATCCCCTCCTTCATCTCCAGGACCGAGGGAGGTCTGCTGCATGGAATGTGGACCTCCCAGACATAGAACTGATTTTAGGTCAATGCTGGTAAGAGAAACCAAGGAACACTTTCACCAGAAGGAGCAAGAATTCTTTACAATTGAAGATTTGTGGGGTGTGTGAAGAGAAAGAGGAAATAAGTGAGTAGCATGTGAGCCATCTTTTTTTTTTTTTAATCACCCTTACCTCCAAAGTAAAAACATTTTATTCAGCATATCAATTATCATATTATGCTTTAGGTAAAGTGATACCTTACTACTGAGATAAATTTGAAGCCTTTTAAAGGAAGCCTATGAGGATTGATAGTGTTAAACCGCAGGCTCCCTATCTCTTTAGCTATTAGAAAAGAATACATAATCATATTTTTGAAAGAGTGACTTAAATTTTACATTTTTCTGGAAAGATGTGTGTCTAAGCTTAGAATTCACTCATAGTTCTTCATGTTAAGCACAGCCATGCAGTTCAGATTAAGGATGACTTTTAACGTCTCTCCGGGTGAAACTCTACATTGAACGTGTGAATCAGTAGCATCGGGTCCATCAACAAATATTGCTAGTTCAACCAGGTAATCAACCTAGAGTTAAACCGCTTCTCACCGCCATGCTGCCACCCTTCTGGTCTGAACCACTGTCACCTCTTACAATCACTTCCTGGCTGGACTCCCTGATGCCAACTCTGATTCCCTTTACTCTCTTTTCAACTCAGATCTGTTTTTATGAAAATAGAAGATGACTCTTTTGCTTAAAGCCTTCCAAGAGCTTCCCACACCACTCAGAGTAAAAACCAAAGTTTTATGCTGGCTCTCAAGGTCCTACATGATCTGCCTTGCTCTCTTCCATCTTATACCAGGTTCCATGCAGCTATTCTGGTCTCTTTGGTATTCATCAAATGTGTCAGGAAAGTCTTAGCCTTATTATTTCCATTCAGAAACACCCTTTCCAGGGTGCGTGCTCTGTCTCTCTTCTCTCTCTCTCTTTCTCTTATTTCTTTTCAACTCTTTATTCAGATGTCACTTTCTTAATGTGGTCTTTTGCTACTACTTGATTTAAAATTGCAAACCTACCCTTTTTGTTCCTATTTCCTTTGCCTGATTTAAATTTTTCATAAGTCTGCTACTCAATATACACAAACAAACAAACTTCATTTGTTTATTTTTCGCCTTTCCCAGTGAGAAGATAAACTCTATGAAGATATGCCTTGAACATTGTGGGATTTATAGTAGGCATTCAGAAATATGTTTTGAATGAATAAGAGATTATATTTCTCTTTGCAACCCTGCTAATGATTCTGACTCCAATCCCACTTCTGATCACCAACACGATTCAAATGTGTGTGTAGGGGGGTGACCACACCAACAGGCAATTTCCAACAACAGCTGGGTGTCCTGAAATTCAACTAAGGACTCAGTCCCACAAGACTGTTCCAATCCCCCTACTGTCCATGTCCACACTAGATGAAAGAGGGAATAACATAGGGAAAGGGTATGGAGCCTTCCATACCTTCTCTAGACATGCTCCTCTTCTTGAATCTCCATGTGTTCTCCAACCTGGAAGCTCTCTAAACCCCCTCCTTTTGGGTTTTTATTGGGGGTTTCTTTTTTTTTAAAATTTTTCTGGTTTTTATTTTATTTTTGAGAGACAGAGAGAGACAGCATGGGCAGGGGAGGGAGGGTCAGAGAATGAGGAAGACACAGAATCTGAAGCAGGCTCCAGGCTCTGAGCCGTCAGCACAGAGCCTGACGCAGGGCTTGAACCCACAAACCAGGAGATCATAGCCTGAGCCAAAGCCGGACGTTTAACCAGCTGAGCCACCCAGGCGCCCCTATTGGGGGTTTCATTACATAGGCATGACTGATTAAATCATTGGCCTTTGGTGATTGGTTCAAACTCTAAATCCTCTCCCCTCCCTGGAGGTCAGGTGGGTGAAATTGAAAGTTCCAACCCTTTAATCATATGGGTGGTTTTCTTGGCAACCAGCCCCCATCCTTAAATATTTTCCAAAAGTCACGTCATTAACACAGCAAAAGACAGTTTTATTTCTTTCATCAATTAAGAAAATTCCAAGTGCCAGAAACAAGGTTGAAGATTAAATATATGTTTCTTACTATAAATCACATTATCACATCTGTAAAGTTTTCTCAAGGTCTAGTCTAAGGAGGGATACACAAATACAGAGTACATGGGACATGTAATAATAGCACAACAGAGCAATTCTTCAATTACAAGCACCCACCCACCCAAGACATACTAAGATCAAGTAATACCAAGAGTTTTTAATGATCCTACATTTTCCAGGATATAATTGGATTCCTGAGTGTCTTGTCACCTTTGTTCCTCTCTCAGCAAACTATGACATCTTAGGACAAACCACAAATCCAACTCCAGGTGCATTAAAGACTAATCTAGATATTTCACTAAAGATTTCTTAGAAACACTGAAGAATATAACATTTTATATTGCAAAAATAAAACCTCCTAAAAAAGTACTGCTTACCTGGAGCACCTGGTGTCTCAGTCAGTTAAGTGTCTGGCTTTGGCTCAGGTCCTAATGTCATGGTCCATGAGTTCAAGACCCACATCAGGGTCTGTGCTGAGAGCTCAGAGCCTGGAGCCTGCTTTGGATTCTGTGTTTCCCTCTTTCTATGACCCTTCCTTGCTCACATGCTGTTTCTCTCTCTCTCATTAAAATTTTTTTAAAAAGTACTGCTTAATTATCTTCTTTTTCCAAGATTCCATTCTAAGGCTTTCCACACACTCTTTTGTCTCTCTCTCTCTCTTCTTTTATGGTTCCCAGAAACTTCCTAAGATAATTTGGAGCCCTGACAATACCTAGACCTAATCCTCCTGGCCAAATTCTGGTATTAATCACATCATTATTGTCCAACATTTCTTCATTCATACATATACAGTATAGTTCTCTGATTGAAACTTGTCTGTTGCCCAGATATATAGTATGGACTTAAAAAAAAGTTTATTTATTTTGAGAGACAGAAGTGAGGGAGGGGTAGAGGGAGAGGAAGAGAGAAGATCCCAAGGAAGCTCTGTGATGTCAGCCCAGAGCCTGACAAGGGCCTTGATCTTATCAGTTTTGAGATCATGTTCTGAGCTGAAATCAATACTTGGATGCTTAACTGACCAAGCCACCCAGGAGCTCCTGTGGCACAAACCTTTTATAACAATCTTGACATTGCAATCTCTTGACAAATTTATCTCTAGCAAGACTCCTCCCAATTTAAGCTCCAGTCATACGGGGTTGGATTCCATTCTGCAAATATGGCAGCTCCTTTCATATTTCTTATCCTTTGTTCAGCTTGTTCCATCTATGATACCTCACTTCTCATCCTTCTAAAAGATTTAAATGTTTACTTATTTATTTTGTATGTGAGAGAGAGAGAGCATATGAGGGAGGGGCAGAGAGAGAGAGAGAGAGAGAGAGGGAGAGAGAGAGAGAATCCCAAGCAGGCTCCACACTGTCAGCACAGAGCCCATCTCAGGCAGGGCTCAATCTCACAAAGAGTGAGATACGGAGCTGAGCTGAAATCCAGAATTGGACACTTAACTGACTGAGCTACCCAGGTGCTGCTGAAGGATTTAAGTGGAAAAGCACTTCACCTATGAATTTTGTTGTTGATGATGTTGTCATTGTCATCTTTCACAGGTAGAATTGGTCCTACAGTCCTCTTTACTCTTCTTCAAATACACAAAGTCTATTCCTACAACATTGTATGTGCTATTTCTTCTGGCTGGAATACATTTTTGCTCAATTAGCTACAGGGCTTACTCCCATATTTTCTTCAGATCTTTGCTAAATATTATTGTGCTAGGAAATTGTTCTTCAATGTATTTGTAAAAAAGAGCTAAGTCTACCCTGGTCCTCCCTTTGGCATTGTCCATTCTCCTACCATGCTTTATCTTTTCTCCAAAAGCACTAATTTCTGTATGGTATATATGTACTTGCTTATTTGTTCTCTCTCTTCCTCCACTAGAATGTTTGCCCTATAAGGCAAGATTATTTAATTGTTCTCTTCACTGTTATTTTCCCATCACTCAGTACCCAATGTTAGGCATAGGTGCTCAATAAATATTTGGTGAATTCATTGTTGAATCAATGTTTAACTGTCTCTCTTACTACCTAGTCTATAGACTCTGTGAGGAAAGTTACTAGGTGCATTTTATTCACAATTATACTACATAATGTTTGTTTCATGACTGGATAGATAAATTAATGTATTTTATCTTGAGTATTAAACACAAAGTGTGTCACTTTGTGCAAACATTTATATGACTGTATGAGGAAAGACTCTTCTGGGTAAAGAGAAGATCAAATTCAAAGACCAATGGTACCTATACCTGAATTTGTGACATATTACAGGCACGGTAGTGTCAGGGTGGGTGGAGAAAATTAAATTAAGAATAGTAGTAGCTGAGCTTTCATTGGGGTATATCACTTAGAACATGATAGGGCATTTTAAAGAGTTTAACTTTTTTTAAAAAATAAAAAGACACTGGAGGATTTTGAATACAAGAATTACAATAATATGGCTTAAAATTTTAATAGGACCTTTTTAAGATAGTAGATAAATAGATTTCAAGTGGGAGAAGGGAAGTCAATTACATGAATGTTGAAATACTCTTTGAGAAATCTTGGTGATTTGTACCAGACATACCATAGAGATGGTAAACAATGGTGAGATTCTGGATACATTTAAATGGTAAATCCAATAATAATTTATGAGGCATTGAGTATGGAAGTAAAAGAAAAAGAAATTATGTTAATTCTGGCTTATGAACTTCTATCTCTGAATAACATGGAATATCAGACTAGATTTATATTCTCATGTGAAACAACCAAAGGGGAAAAAAATGAAATATATGAAACAACAGTTTTCAAGACACTGACTATCCCAGGCAATGGAAGATGGTGATCTGTGAGAGAGGAAGATATGAGATGAGTCCAATATTTGTCCAACGTTACTACTTTACTTTTCAGGTTGTGGTACAGGGAGGCAGAACCCAAGATAATCCAAGAAAACTCATTTAGCTGAAATGGAGCTGGAAGCCTGGGGAGATCAAGGTGACTAGAGACTGTAGGACAGAATAATGCAGAAGAAAGAATGAGAGGAAGAGGGAGGAGGGGAGGGAGAGGGAGAGGGAGACAGAAACAGAGACAGAGAGAGACAAAGAGAAAGATCTGAAGGATTGCAGAGGGTTGCTCTTGATCACTCATTGGACTATTGATTAGTACATGTATGCATGCATGTGAAGAAACTACCTGAGGGGCTGGGACAGAATCTTCCAAACGGATCAGAGGCAACAGTATCCCGTATTCACAAAAGGCTAGGGACAGCCAGCTCGTAATTCATGGGGTGGTGGGTAAAGCCCAAAAGTCTTGCCTCAATATTTGGGAATAATTAGCCCTCAGTTAAATGTTACTCTGGTATCCCTTAGCAAATCTTAAAAGCAAGACCTAAAAGTATTAAATTCTTTCAAGTAAATTAACTGCCTTAGGACAAGGCCTAAGAATATTTAAAGACATAAAAACAAGGTAAAATTACAGTTTCTAACATTCATCAAAGATTACTGAAGATGAAAAAAAAAAGAAAAGTATGACCTTTAATGAGGACAAAATGTAGTCAAAACTCACCCAAAAGTGACACAGGTGTTAGAATTATAGACGAAGCTATTAAAAACAGCTATTATAATTGCATCCCACTTGTTCAAAAAGTTAAATAGAAACAGAAGATATGAAATGGATCTAAGTGTAATGTCAATAGGGGCACCGGGGTGGCTCAGTTGGTTAAGTGTCCCTTCAGCTCAGGTCATGATCTCGTGGTTTGTGAGTTCGAGCCCTTAATCGGGCTCTGTGCTGACAGCTCAGAACCTGGAGCCTGCTTCAGATTCTGTGTCTCCCTCTCTCTCTGCCCCAATCCTGCTCTCTCTCTCTCTCTCTCTTTCTCAAAAATAAATAAACATTAAAAAGAATAAATGTAATGTCGAGAAAAAAAACTACAATGTCTGATGTAGAGATGAAAAAATTACTGTATGATATTAATAGCAAATTATACCAACTTTTTCAACCTTTCTCATTAACAACCCCAGGAAACTTTTTGGATATTTCTCCCCCTAAAACCTCCATCTCTCATGACATTTATCATCATATATATATATATACTGTAAAAGTTATTTTTGCCTCCCAGTAACTAAATTTTGCCTTCTTGGGGAGATAGTTCCTGCACTGAAAATATATGGATTCAATATTGTCAATGAAAAGATGAATGGGATTGAAGGCATAGCA